>NC_142714.1:15601060-15904090 GCF_055471065.1 Atractosteus spatula
TACCAACACATGTATTGGCATCCCCCATCGCTTGAGGCACCTCAAGAAATAAAGCTATGGACAGAACTAAACAAGCAGCAGTCAGTGTGAGGTTTTTGCTAATTCCGATCCAAGCCCACCCATTGGCTGCTGATGGCAAAGCCAGGGAGTACTCAGAACTCAACCTGCGTGGTCTAGACTCCTGTATTTCATATAGGAGGACAGAGTACACTGCTACTCCAACCAGAGAGGGCTACCTCCATCAGGCACTAACACCTTATCAGCCCTGGGTCAGATGGGCAACCCTGAAGCCAGCTCAGTCCAAATGCCCCATAGTACAGCTCTCATTTTTTTGCAAAAGTAAATGTTATTAGAGCTCTGTATACAAGGTTATATTGGTACATGCAATACAATGTCTATACTCAGTTTAAATGGGCCATTTGAGATGTGAAAACAGTCCTCTCTGGCCGCCTTCATTTTACATTGTGAAAATTTATAAACTTAAAAGGTGCATTTTTCTCCTGGCTGTTCTTATAAGCCATACAATTAGCCCAGGGTAGTGACCAATCACACACAGAGCCTTTCACTCCAGCTCCTTTTCACTGTGTGGAATTCCACTCCCTTTGAGGGCTCATTACTCAGTAAGAGCAGCTGATGAGCCATCAGCCATCCTGATATATCAAATTTTTAAAATACTTACAGGCATAAGGTTTTTCCTATGACATACGTTTAATTAGAGCTCTGCTGTGGTACTGGTCTTTTTAAAAAAAGGCATAGTTATTGACAACCGTAGTAAAGAATTCATATTTTTACTCCATTCATTTTGGATCATTTTCATTTTCCTCTGAAATTAGGCGGGTACACTTGGAATTAACAGCTTTTGCCTTACTTTCGCAAAAGGTCAACAGTTTACTTGACTTTCAAAAGCGGATGCAGCGTAGTGAAACAGCATTCTGAAGCAGCATGTTCCACATAGCTGGGAGCAAGGGAACTGTGGAGGTCTGTGGTGGAAAAGCTCATGCTAATCTATTCTTTCATAACTGAGAAATGTGGGGTTACAATATCTTCCACCACAGCAGCAACTTCTATCCTGCAGATATTTTTGTTTCTAATATTAAATATTTCTGATATTTTTCAAAAGTGTTTCTTGATGAACATTTCTATGCAAGATATTGATTCATAACATAAAATCCTTTCATAGGCTGGGAAAGGACACACCTTGTCTTAAATTTCAAGCAATTTCTTGAGAGAAACAAATGTCTTTCACACAAAATATCGGCAAAGTGTGCAAAAGTAATTGCCAACAAACAAAACACATTTATTATGTTTTCTAATATGAACTGTCATATTATAGAACAATTTCTTTTTTAAGTTAAAAATATACAAAATTTGACATTGTATAATGTTGCCATCTAGTTCTTACACCAGAAACAAATATGCATAGTCATAAATAGTAATAATCTGATAACTCTTACACTGAATATGGATAAAATTCCCTATACTGAAAAAAATCATGATCCCCTTCTCCACCTTAACCTGTTGAATACAGACTGGAGATAGTAACTGCTGTGCTTGTATTGCACTCTGATGCAACATGCCTGGAAAGCACTTTGGCTCCATAGTGGAGAGATGATCTGTGAAATAAAAACTTCTTGATTGACACTCTGTTACACTTTATTTTTCCAGCTTTCAAATATTTAAAATGTACCTTTACATTCAGCCACTGTAAAAATATATATCATAGCCTCAAGCCCAGGATGCGAATTACACAGTAAAAGAATATTAAGGTGTGACTCTGGTATCTGGTAATATTAATCTACCATGTGCATTACAAAGTCTTCCCAGGTTTGGGGTACAGTACCTACAGTATTGTTCTGTTATGTAGATGTATGTCGCTCACAGCTGACAGCATCAACAATTTGCTCTGCACCTGGTCCTTGACAGACGTCTTGAGGCAGAGCTGAGACTGCAGTTCCTGCTTCCCTCATCAGTGCAGTCAGATGCAAATTAAATACATTTTAATTATGATGTACCCAGAGCTCTACCCAAAACTAAAGCATACTGCTGCCTATAGTGGACCACACATCAAACGTCTATGATATAAAAAAAGAGGAGGAATCTACAGGATGCGCATGTAACTTTCCATCTGATACAAGGAAGTAATTAAGCCTTCTCTGTTGCGGCTTTAGTAGGTTGGTTGAAATTAAACGCTGGAGCAATGTTTATAATATCGTAAATAAAATCCTCATTCATTGTTTTTTGCTCTAAAGCGTTAACCAGCACGGTTTTAAGTTATTTTTCATATCACACACACTATTTTAATGTGAAGGTAAAAAAATAATTTTCTGCCATCATTCTTCGTTTTAATTTTTGATCCAGTTACAAAATGTGACAAACGGTAACTTCTAATTATTTTTATATAAAAATGGAGCTTCAACATTTAAGAATTTAAACAGCGCTAAATCAAATTGCACGTCCTGGAGGGATTAAAATGTGCCTCATCGGGAACGTTATCTACAGGACGGTGCAGATGGACTGGGAGGAGAAATACAGGGTCCCAGCTTCAATACCCATCACTCCTTCTGTACTGTCACCCCTGGAAACCAAGACCTAGAGATCTGCTCTTGGGAAGTGATCAAGCCTGATTACTTGAGCCCCTGTATCACTCCTATAAAAACAAGCAAACTTCAACGTGACATTTCTCTTTTTAATTAGATTCCCCCTCTGGACAGAGAGTGCCATCCTGATAGTCTGAGTTGTAGGAGAAGTAGTAGAGGTCTTGGCACACGGCCATGAGCAGCCCAGGGAGGCCGCTTCGCCCGCCGAGCTGCGAGGAGAACACCACGCTGGGCACAGAGTCTTTCCCGGCAGGGTGAGGGGAAGGGATCGACCTGAGCAGCCGCCCGTCCCCCAGGCTCCAGAGCCGGGTGTAGCAGTCCTGACCCACTGTGAAGAGCAAAACACAATGTGAAAATGACTATGCAACACCCCCGTTCTTAACTTTTCAAAGGTGTACTCCACACTAAGGAGACACCCGTCTTTCACTATGAAGCCAGTCTTTGAAAAAATGCAGAATACAGTCTTCCACACTGGATTCAGACTTCTTTTCGGATATGTTCCCCTCTTTTTTCCTGTGCTGTAGATCCTGGTCTCCTACAATTAGATGAAAAACAATCTGGCCACCAGGGGGCCCTGTAAGGCTCAATAAGTAAAGGTTATTGTTCTGAGCAGAGCTCACTGTCAGCCCTGTGGTCCAGAAAGTGTTGGTCCAGGTATGATCTTAGTCATCAAAACAAATTTAAATAGGATTCACCTAGTATTGTCACAAAATGAGTTGTAATTTGGAAAAAAATATATATTTTGATGTCTTGTTCCCTTGTTAAACTTCAGTTAAAAGATTTGAACAAAACATAATTAGTTGAGCCCTGCTAGAGTTAGATGGTGTGAAGTCAGACAGTGACCCCTCTGTGGGGGAAAACAGGCCTACGGCTCTGAAAGTTTTTTTTGTGGGATGACATGAACAATCCTTATTTCTCCAGCACTGGAATGAGAGTAACAGTAGTGATGTCTATTAGCAGAAGGAAAACTCATTTCTGATGTAAAATTAAAAAAAATAAAACGGGTCATTCATGAAACCACATGCACCTTAAAAAAACACCACATTACCAGACCTAGATACGTTCCTTAACGTTGTTCCTATTTATCGGATATTATTAATAAACATATCTTATCAGATAGCCATATCACCCTGCAACTCACAACTGGCAACCCACTGAAGCTAAGCAGGTGTGAGCCTGGTCAGTACCTGGATGGGAGACCTCCTGGGAAAAACTAAGGTTGCTGCTGGAAGAGGTGTTAGTGGGGACCAGCAGGGGGCGCTCACCTTACGGTCCATGTGGGTCCTAATGCCCCAGTATAGTGACGGGGACACTTTACTGTAAACAGGTGCCGTCCTTCGGATGAGATGTAAAACCGAGGTCCTGACTCTCTGTGGTCATTAAAAATCCCAGGGTGTTTCTCGAAAAGAGTAGGGGTGTAACCCCGGCGTCCTGGCCAAATATCCCATTGGCCCTTACCAATCATGGCCTCCTAATAATCCCCCTCTATGAATTGGCTACATTACTCTGCTCTCCTCCCCACTGATAGCTGATGTGTGGTGAGTGTTCTGGCGCACTATGGCTGCCGTCGCATCATCCAGGTGGATGCTGCACATTGGTGGTGGTGGAGGGGAGTCCCCATTACCTGTAAAGCACTTTGAGTGGAGTGTCCAGAAAAGCGCTATATAAGTGTAAGCAATTATTATTATTATTATTATCATCTTGCAACAGTACAATTCTTTAATCTGCTGTAAATTAAAATGAGCATGAAGCCTGGTTGTAGTAACAGTCTGGTGCTGGACATAAACATGACAGTACATGCTTATAATGTGTGAGAATACTGAAGAAACGAAGAGGCAGATTCATTAGCTTTTGCACCAGTATCACACTCTTCACCACTCTGAAATGTCTCAGAAATCTGTACAAGCCAACCATACCAGAATAAGAAGGTTTAAACAAAATTTTTAGTTTCTTGGTAAATGTGGTGCAAAGACTGCCTGGGACAAACACTGTAACATGCACCTTCCAAAGCTAAATGTTCTGGCATCAGTGGAAAAGTTGAAGACTCACCTGCCAGCAGCAGTCCCTCTGACTCATTCACATGTAGAGGCAGGTAGGCATGCTCGTTGAAATGGCCTTCATACTGCTGTACTGCTCTAGACATCCTCAGATCCCACAGTTTAATCTGCAAATTAAATTCACACGTGTAACTTGAACTGAACCCAATGGTTCCTACAGGACTTATAAATGGTACTGGAATTTTCAAAAAGAACAAGTGTTGTAACTCATATTACAATGAGTGGGTAATCCCTACCTTCCTGTAGTTTCTAACAGATCCTGTAATCGGATTTTCTTCTTATTATTGTGCTTTAATTTAGTAATGATTTCATTTTAATTTAGCAATTTAGTGATTTTTTTTCAGTAACAGAATCTTGCCAAACCTTTGCTTGAGTTTGCTGGAGATTAAAGATAACATTTTTTTCTAATAACCTTACTAAATAAATGACTACAATGTTTCACCACATGGAGCAGACCATTCTATCCACCTTGAAAGTCCTATTTTAACTTAGAGTGTCCTACAGATAGTGGACATAAACAGGTTGCCACCTGGGTAAATGAGGGACACTAAGGATATTTAAAACTATGTCTCCCACACAAACATCACTTATGCTGGGCAGGCCTGGTTGCCTCTAGTAATGTCTAGCATGACTGCAAGAGGAGACTTCACTGACTTTGGAAAGAGGGGTGATTGTTGGGGCAAGTTTGGCAGGAGCTTCAGTAATAAAGACCGCTCAGCTTGCAGATGTTTCATTAGCAATGGTGTGTCTGAGGGAAAGACAGGGCAGCAGCAGGTGAAAGCACATACTGTACCCCAGGATCGTGATATCTGTGTAAAGAGTTGAATTACAAGGCAGTCTAAATTCAAGTAAAGGTTAACAACTGTAGATCAGTTGCGAATCCAGTGGTGCAATTAGCTCAGACAATGAACTCCAAAGCAGTTGAGAAATGTGATATGGTCATATGTGGTGCAAACTTAAAGAACTCTGCAGCCCTGAGTGCTTGGTTCCAGCAGTGAGGGGGAATGGTGGTTCAGTAATGTTGCAGGGTGCCTTCTCCTGACATGGTTTGAGGGCCCTCACTCCCCTTAAAGGCAAGGTGAATGCTAATCACTACTTAATGGTACTAAATGATCATTTTCGCCCCACTTTCCTGCCTGGACGGGTGTCTTCCAGGATGAGAACAAAACCCAATAATTTGATAAGCATGACAACAATGTTATCAATTTGTCATGGCCTTCTTCTCAGTCACCAGATCTGAATCCAATCAAGCATTTATGGGATATTCTGGAACGACACCTGAGGTGGCATTTTTCAGCTCCATCTACCAGGAGTGATTTGTCTAGCTTTCATATGGAAAATTGGTGCTGCATTCCTCCTGCACACGTACAGTTGGCTGACTCTATGCCATGGCACAAACAGGTCCTACTGGCTGCATGTGGTGGCCCATGCCGTATCAAGTGACTTTATACTGGTGTTTCAATTTTATTCTTGTCCACTATCTGTAATAGTGAATAAAAAGACACCAGGAAGTTAAAAACATTTAACTTTTGCTAAACTGGAAGGCAGCAGAAAAAGATTGGAAGGAAGACCATAGTCATAACGTGGTCATGACTATGGTCCTATGGTGTCCCGTGAGGTGCAGAGAGAAATACAACACAGAGTAAACTGTGCTCTGGACATCGCAGGCCCGGATGGGAGCAGCCCTGAAGATCCTCACCTTGCCCAGCATGTCGGCTGCAATGAGGTAGTTCTCGTCATGCAGGATGCGGACGGATGTGATGGCAGACTCTTGGTAAAAGCGGCCCCCCTTCCAGCTGTTTCCCCTCCGTGCTCTCTGCCGCAAGTCAATGCTGAAGATCTCGCCCGAGCGACAGCCATTGTACAGCACTGGGGCCTGGAGAGGGGGAAGAAGTGAAGGACAGGAGACATGCAGCTTCTTTAAATTCTGGCAGATTCCCAACTTAGTACTTAGTGAAGAACTGCAACACTACTTTCATATTTTGGGGTCAGAAAGCATTCAAATTGATGAGTGCATTTCAGTCCACAATAAAAGTCAAATGTACACAGTAACTTGTAAAACCTCCAATTTAAATCACGAAATACCATATTCTGCGAGGCAACAAAACGTACAGTTGCAGCCCTATTGTAAACAAGCAGGCTTATTATTAAATCGAAATATTGTTCTTGATTTCAAGACGGTTTTGCCGACAAATGCTACTGTTAATGTTAACTCTGCACGGATCACGTTGGAACATTCGTGCGGTGAAATGTCTGCTGCAAAACCTATACTTATTCGCTCATACATCACATTACATTAGTCATTACAGTGACTAGTGAGCAGGAAGGGCTGCATCTCGTGGGAAGTCTCACTCTCGCCTGTGCGGGACCAGGGATTTGCAACAAGGTGGTGACTTACAGCACTTTCACAAAGTTCCCAATTTTGTGGTTAATTTGGATTTTGTAAACTTTTTCTGTAATGTCAAGTAATTTATTTTGTTACCGAGATTTAATAACTGGTCTGAGAAATTGGGACTGTAGTTCCCCTTTAAGTTAAAAAGGCACTACACATCTGCAGTTCTTCTGTGATTTCAATGTGTTCATACAATGTGTTTGATTTGCTTCAAGGCACTTTTCTAAATTTTGCATTATATTTTGTCTCACAGTGCTTTTATCATGATAGTGTTGTTTTACTCTCCCTTTGGTGTGACATGCCTTTTAAATTGTATGAGGGTTGAAGTTATTGTTACCAAATAAGTCTGAAATGGCAGAGTCTACTACAGAATAACATCATTAACTTAACACAACATTAAGAAAAGTCTGACGCCTAGTGTCTGCTTATTTAAAACCCATCTATGTCTTCGTTTTGTGTCTCCAGAACAGAAGAAGTGGTGAAGGTTGGTGTGGCAAGACACCAGCCAGACCTTCCAGCCCACCCATGCTGCCTTACAGGCCCAGTGGTCCACGTAGTAGGAGGTGAACCGACTACAGCAGGGAACAAACTACATTAGACCACTGATGAGGGCTGGAAACTGCCATGCCAATCGCAAGGCTGAATGGATTCACCTGCAACACGTGTTAGACAAAATAACGGTTTGGGATATTTAATGATGACTGTTATGGCTGGAAGAACAGTCCACTGTGTAAGTATTGTGGCTCCATTCCAAGCAGGTGAAGAACAAAAAGCATACCACAAGCAGAGACTGAAAAAGACAGTCTCTTTGGACCTGAACAGAGCAACAGAATATTAGATATTGCCAAGGAACTAATGAGGGCAAAATCTCAAATGAGCGAGGACCAGGTAGTGTGCATAGCTCCTATAAGAAAGGAACATATGGACAACAGAACCTGCAGGTTAGTTACCACCAGCAGGTTCAGGGGAGATGATTCCACCTGGAGGACAGAATGATTTTCCTCCTTCCTACATTAAAAAGAAGATTATTCACAAGCTGGCAGATAATAGAATGAATTGAATTGAAAACGCAGCAGCCTGATATACACAAGCCAGAACTCATATATCATCTAAAATGTACCCAGCTCTTAGCAACATAGAAGGCTATAACAATTACCCAGAAGAACCCAGGATGTCTAACACAACAATATTACTTTCTCTGGGGTGATAGTGATTGAATGTTCTGCCCTATAGAGTGCCGCGGTTAAACAATCTGAAGTTAAAATATAGCTGTCTCTAAAAGTAATATAGAAAAGCTACCATATTATGAGTTGTCCAGCTGCATAATATTTGTCCCTAAGCTGGACAGAACAAAAGATGTTCTATAAAGCCTTTCACTGGCTAAATGAGGTGTCAAAATCTGATGCCTATCAAATATCCAATGACCTGTCTATATGAATTAATCAAGAGATAATTAATCAATCAATCAATTAAGAGATAATAGCCCTTAGCAAAACCAGCAGTATCGTATCTGTACCACTTTCTTGTGCTGCTCTTTGGTCTCTACAGTGTGCCTGTGATATTTTAGTGTATGATGGATAAGATCCTACATTCTCGTGGATATATCTGGATGATACTGGCATTTTTAGCAAATACTGGATGACACACCTACTGTATATGAGTAGGTCATGTTGGACAGTGCCAGCAACTCTAGCCTTACAGTTGACCCCTTAAAGAAAAAGACTAGGTTCATGCACATCAAAAGTTTTGGGGATGTGGCTGGATGAAGACTCAGCTGGACAAAGTGGCCACCAGCAGAAAGTGACCTCAGCCCCATAACAAGAAGCAAATGAGGTCCTTTCTTAGTTTGATTGCGTATTACCTGGTTCACAGAGCGGGCAGTGCCCCTGAAGTCATGAAAAAGGCAGCCACCAACGTATTGGAAAAAGTGACGTGGCATTCACAGATCTGAAGTTGGCTCTCTTCACTAACCCTGTCTTGTCTGAATAAATAAGTCACCATAGTCAACTCCTACGTCACCTCTGTGCTCCTGTCACAGGAGGTTGAAAGGACAGACTGCCTTTTTAAGAAGGACTGTCTTGTTGTGAAATGGACTATGGATGCCTGGGTTGTGAGAATATGTGCCATGCTGGCTGGGGAAAGCCAAGAAGAGTAGTGCAGCACTGGTCCAAGCAAGGCAAGTTGTACCTACAATAAATGGCCACCAGAGAGCAGTGTAAGTCCTGTTTCTGACCTACATAGCTACACCACTAGAGGAATGTTAAGTGGCCTGAATACTCTCAAGGAACATAACCAGTGATATCAGCCATACAACAGCGCACCTTTAAAGAAGCAGTTCAGTTCATTAGGCAGAATTAGAGGTGGCTTACGGAACAATTTGTGTTTGGACCAGGGCTGGTGAAAAATGGTGTCCCCCATGTTAGAAAAAGAGAAACTGTAAGAGAGGTCAGAGTGCTACCTTGGATGTTTTGTGAAAATATTGGTCGGCAGTTCCCACCTTCAGGACAAAGAGGAATTCAACTTCATATGACATAATTCTGAAGGGAAAGATCCTGGACCATTTGACCAATTTTCACTAAATAAGGCTAACCGCTCCTACGACAATAATTCACAACTTGTCACTCTTTACTGTTGTGGCAAAAAATGTGTGTAACTACACAATGGGGAAACTGGCCACTTAATATGAATGTGAAAATCCCATTTTCAAGGTTAAAATGGGAAACTGGATTTGCTCTTACTCACCCGCAGAGCAAACTGCTGTGCCAGCACATCACTGCTGATACCATATGTCTGTCTACGGCCAGTCACGGCATCTGTCACAATAACACGCCGTGATAAACCTGAAAAACAGTGTCTCCAGTCAGAAATACTGTTCATAAGCCACAGTAAGTCAGCAGGCAGTATTAGGCTGAACAGAACAAGGATGGGTACCTGTGCTGAAGTTCTTATCTGCTTGGGGGTTCAGACACCAAGCACATGACCAGGCTGTTGAAATTTTAAAACTGCACAGCATTCCTGGTTGGTCTAAAAAAGAGAGAGTGAGAGGGGAAGTAAAAGACATTGAGGACTGTAAAGGTAAAAAAAGCCAAAAAACAAATGATTAGGGCACTAGTCTGGTGCGGCGAAATTCAAGCATTCCCAAAGAAGAAGATTGGCATTTCCTACAAAAGTGTACATACTATAAACATTTTCCTAAAAAAAAAAAGGTGACTTCATTTTTCATTTTAAAACGGCAACAAATTGTGTTTACAAAAGCACAATTTTGCTGTAATTTTGTGATGACTATTTCAATTTCTCATAAGACCACAAAAACCAGGGGAAATGTGGACAGAACAATATACAAAAACCTCCATGTCAAAGGCAAAGGATATGATATCAGTTATACTATATTAGGATACATTTAAAATCACATAAAACAAAGTGTCATGATTTTGATGGTCAGTTTTGCAACCTGATAAATGGGAATCAGACACAAGGACATTTCTTTCACTCGAGTTAGCCTACGGGCAAAATATAGGATCTGACCACTACTGAGTCAACTGCCACAAATTTGCAATAGTACGTTAGTAAGACTAAGGAATAAATGACAGTATCAGATACAATAGGCCAAGCAATACACAACAGCCTGCAGTACTAACAGCATTCTCAAATATAATGAAGGAGAGATTTCACAAGGAACAAAAATGCTGTTAAAACACTGCCTAGAAAGGACTATTTCCTTACCCATTGACTCAAAAGACCTGTAAAAATAAATTTTAATGCTTTCCAAAAGAAGACTAATAGACAGAATTAACCTTGGCTGTGACTGCAGAGGAGAACTATTGATGAAACTAACAAAGAGACTGATTGCCCTGCCATGCTGAGTAATTGAGGCACCGCTTTAGACTCCAGCATGTCATCAACTGACTACAAGGTCTGATAAGAACCTAAAAAACAGGACAACCCCAAAACCGCCTGCTCAATACAACCTCAGTCCTCTTAATCGGAGTATCCTTGACTCTCTTAAGAAGCAGAACAGGGTGTCTATACTGTACATAGAGTGTTAATTAGACTTGTAAATCTTCAGAGGGATTCTCTTAACAACAGGTTAAGAGTAATGCATTAAACAGTCTTGAGAAAGATGTAAAACTGCAGCATTACTATCAACAAATGAATGGGAGTGTTGGAAGAGAACACATTAAAAACAATTTTATACCCAGTGTAGTTAACATATATGCCAATCAGAGAAGCATTCAGGCAAGATTCACATCCTTAAGGATAAATAATGCATATTTAACGATATGATATAATCATTCTGAAAGATTGTTTAGTTGACAGCTCTGTTTTTGGGAAGGATTAGTGTATTACAGTACATGATTTGGCCTGGGGACAAAGCTAGTGACACAATGGTGTAAAGCACACTGTCAGCTGCTCTCACCTGGGTTTGAATTGCTGAATAAGGATGCTGGTAGCAGGCTTACACAGCCTGGGGTCTGTGCAATACCTACAAGACAAAGGCTGTGAAAGTCTGTCAAGAAAAAAAATGAACTTTTGTAAAAATCAAGACAGACCGAATCACTTCTCATTGCAATACAGGACCTAAATACTAAGAATTGTATCAATTGTGTTTGCTCTTCCAGTGTAATACACAACATTAAGCTTTTTACACCTTTTACTACATAAATCTGCTAATCATGTCTACCAAAACTTTGGGAAATGTGAAAATATTATCTTTATAGAAAACAAGATTTTTCTAAAATTAGGTATGAAAGGGCTATACATAAAAGAGTAACATATGAAACATTACAAATAACAGGAGGCTACTCAGCCCACCTAGTTAGATGTTAATTTATCCAAGGATCCCATAGACTTTTTCTTGAAAGAAGTCAGGATATCATCTTAAACAACATGGTTGGGTAATTTGTTTCCATACTGCTACAACCCCTTTGGGTAAAGAAGTCCCCACGTTTCTCAGTTTTAATTGACTTCCACTACATTTCCACTTCTGCCCTCTGGACATTCCCTTAAGCCCTGGAATGTACCTGATGACTAGTTGGTCACTGTGACATTGAATAAGAGTCTGTCAAGTGAATCATCACTTATACATTTATTAAAAAGTGTCAGACTATTTCCAAGCACACTCCAGAGTCCAGAGACAGAATTATAAAGGACAAACCTTAAACACCTTTAGCTGCACACTTAATAAAGAGGATGCAGCTCTATTAAAAGCCTTGAAACATCACGCAGTAGCTGGGAATCTGAAGGTTGTTAAAAGATTTTGTATCAAGTGTAAGCACTTCAAGTAGTGAGCATATGGAAAAAAATCCCTTCACAAATTATTTTTTAGCTAGTTATTTATTTTCTTAGATATGAGTTTCAATGGTTGTAACAGGATAAATTATCTTTCTCCCATCCAGAGTTGAGAATACACAGTAGCGTTTTCACAAGAAAGTACTTCAATATGGCTAAGAGGGCTATTGTTATTTCTTTGAGAATGTGAGTCCATTTAAACCTTTTTTTCTATAGCTGATGTGTTGTAATGTAAACTTACTATGCTGTGAGTGTACTCATAGTAGTAGTTTTAAAAGTTGTTTACATACAATAAGCAATAAGTAAGTCATATTTTGGCATCTTATATTGCAGTGATACATTAAAGTGGGCCAAAGGATACAGGACATGAGAGTCAGAGTGGGTGACAGATGCCCAGCAGATGGAATTCACCTGAAACACAGAGCAGAAGGTGCAATGCATCAGCACACTTGTCATTGCTAACTAAAGCTGCTGTCATCTTCAGTCATTGGTTCATTTTTATAAATCACAGACCAGGGCTCCCCAGATCTGCTCCTTAACAGCAGCAGTCCAGCAGATTCTGTTTATCTTATTAAATCGCTGATAGCACAAGAACACAGAAAGAGGTGAAAACACAAAGTGGTGTACTGTAATGAAAGCTTAATTTGGAACAATTGAAACCTCCTGCATGGATCTGAAGTTGTTTATTATTTAAGGAGAATCACAGAATCTGCTGGGCTGTTACCCCCAAGATCATACTTAGGACACCCTGTCTTACAAGCCCAAGGGAGTACTTTTTCTTCAATTCTACAATTTGCTGGATTAATGCATTCACATTTATGAACAGAGCGACTGGGGATGTGGACAAATTTTTTCCCAAATTCAGGATTAGATATCGATTATATCACATCACCTACAGTAACCGCTTATCTAATTCAAGGTTATGGTGGCCCAGAGCCTATCTCAGGAAGCACTGGGCGCAAAGAGAGATACAACCTTAACAGAACACCAGTCCACTGCAGGAGAAACACACAGACATGCACACTCTCACACCAGGGCCACTTTACATAAGCCAATGAACCTACCAGCACGTCTTTGTACTGTGGGAGGAAACTGACAAGAAGATGAGAAGAACATGAAAACTCCACACAAACAGCACCTCAGGAATTGAACCCTGGACCCCAGCACTGCGAGGCAGCAAAGCTAACCACTGTGAAATCGTGCCAACCATTAGTAACACATATTTATAAATAATATTACTTTTCTGAAGCTTTTTTTTCCTCACACTACAATTCTTCCACCACAGAGGCTTTTCATATATGCCTACTGTGGACAGCTGGTATTTACAGGTCCACGGCCTCTTTAAGATGAAGGTGAGCAGGTTCTGCTCCAGATACAGAGGCACTACCTTGCGGTTGGTGAAGTAGAGGTTGTCGCACATCTCCACGGAGAGAGAGCCCTTGCTGCAGCCTCTGAAGTTCATGATCCCGTACTTGCAGCCTCCGTGCTCAACGTCATTCACGGTGAAGACACGCTCACAGGCAGAGTCCGCCTAAGGGAGGGAATTTATTCATAGAGACAACAAATTTATTTGAATAGCTTCTCGAAAAGAACACGATACTGTTGACATCAAGGCTTTAAATTAATCAACCAGAGTTCAAATGAATCACTCAGAGTTCAGGTTGAGAGCTGTAGGCCTGATGCCACCAGGTTTAGCCGGGTCCATGTCATTGTACTAATAGGACAGACATTTCTTGAGCAGCAGCGCATAACAGGGCCGAGGACAGCCAAGATAAGGTGTGCAACGCTTTCCTTGACCTGTGGCAACTCCAAGGAGCGTGCGTGGGCGCCTGCAGTGATGTTAGTAGAGATATGAGACCTGTTCCGCTGATGCCAACTCCTCTGTAAGGCACTGGGCAGTGCACACTTTGTGTCTAGTGAATGTCAACGTAGGGTGTATTTCAGGAATGCATGCACAAGTTCTCTTTGTGCTATCATGGTGTTAAGCATAGATGACTAACATTTTGCACGTCCATGTAGATGAGTATAAAACATATACAGTAAAATAACTTGTGACTGGCATTCTAGAAAAGATTTATTCACTAAATAACAAAGTTTACTTGTTGTGTCTGAAAATCGTGGGTAAAAGATGGTACTTGTGACTCACCACGATGAGCTTGAAGTTGTCAGTATTAGGGCTGGTGGAGTCGGAGCTCTGCACCTCTAACTTGTGTCTCCGCATACTGGTCACCTTCAGCTCGTGGATCAGCCTGGAGTCACAAAGACAGCTTGAGCCTCCAGCAATACTTTTTAATTTGGAGCTCCCTTCCAGAAACTAACACGCCAACTGTACTGTCACAAAACACATATCTAACCTTTTTAACTCTTCTGGAAATGAACTAGGTGAAGTCTAATATATAATCTGCACTGGTAAAACCAGTGCATCCACAGTGGCAATATATTGTAAATGCTGCCATGCTACTTCATGCATAAAAAAATACTAAATTTAAGGGGAAGTACATTCACAGTGCCTTGCAAAAGTACTCAGACGCTTGCACAGTTTTCACATTTTGGTGCTTTAAAACTTGTATTCATGACACTTTGAAGTAGCCATTAATATCTGTAATAAATAAACACAACCTATTCCTCACATTCAAAATCCTTAGCTGTGGCAAACCTAAATTAAGGTGCACTAAATTACATTAACGAGCTACAAATATTTAAGCAATCAAAATATTTTGTTACTCTAAAGTTTTTGTAGACATTACCTGTAACTTATCCTACTCTTAGAAGTATACAGTTTGATCGTTCAAGATTTGAACAAAACGTTTAAAAATGTGTATGCATCGGTCTGGGATTTCAGAAAATAGGACTCCACAGGTGTCCTGTTTGAATCCTTTTGCAAGGTAGTGTAAGACTGAGAACAGGAAGCAGTTCCTTATACAATTTATTGTGGGAGCCTGGAACACACTATTCAACCATGTTGTTAAAGATGACACAATGAGACTCCCTCCAAGAAATGTAGGATGAGATCTTCAAATCAATCGCCTACTACCTACCAACAAGGCAGATGGGCCACACGGCCTCCCTGTTTGTAACCCTTTCTTATGTACTAATTGACTGCTTTCAAAGATTCCCTGTTAAAAATTAAACACACCGATAACAACGAAAATAATTATTGCCATGTTGTACCTGCAGTATGAGTTCTCTGCAACTAATCCCATGTGTCTTTTTTGAAAAAGTAATGTTGAATTTAAACCAACTCGGGGGGACTTCTAGAGGAAGGGAGACAAAAAAGGAATAACGACAAACATTACTCTTCAAGAATAAGACCACAATGTGGAAACACTTGAATCTGGGGTTGCATAAAGAAAGGCATTTCTATAATTGAATGCAACATAAACGCTGTAAGAATAATTGTTTTATATTGTAACAATCAAATCTGAAAGCTCTTGTTCACCACAGTAGTAGAGAAAAGGATGTGTGAAACAAGAGTGATAATAAATTATACTGGTTTACTAATGTACTGGAATTGAACTGGATTAAACATGAAAATAATTAGAGGGTTTGCAAATTTAAAGTAAACAAAGAACAAGCCTTAAAATAAAGCAAAACCAAAACAGAACAATAGCACTCTTTTGCTGCTCTTGACAAAGTATTTTCTGATGTATTGCCAGGATTGCATTGTATTCCACTTGTACATTTCTAACGTCTCTGTAGCAGGAGCCTTAAACGAAGAACAAAAACCTATGCAGTCTGAAAATCCTGAAAGATTTCCAGTGCTTCCTGCTTTCACCAAAAAAAAGCAATACAAACTAGAGTTCTTGAAGATAGTGCAGTTTGCAGAGGAAGATTTGCTCCTACACATGCAGAATCCTAGAACATTCTTTCAATATACAGAAAACTGTTTTTTTTTATATTTCTCCCAAATAGAGATCCTCCGAGCATAAAGATCAGTGATTTACCACAAAAGAGACAAAAGTGAACCAAAGACTTAAAACCTACTAAGGGAGTGGCTCAATTACACCACAGGTGGCAGTACTGAATTAAAGGTCTAATGAGGAAATTTTATACATCTCAGAGCTGCCTAAGCAAAATGAAAAAGTGAGAAGCAATTACTGGGCGGGTTAACAGCTGGGTAATTAAGAAAAGATGACAGCATGTTTATTATGCTGGAGAAATGTGTCTATTGACACGATTTCAGCCAGTTAATATGAACAAAGTAAGCATGAAGTTCAGTTAAATGTCTCAACAGTCACACTTGCTGTAACAGTGGCATCTTCTGTTACACATCATAAAAACGTAATTGTCTTCTGAGCCATGTCCTGACAAATTTGCAGGATACCAACAATTTACTTCAGGAATGCAGTATTAATTGTCGTTTAAAGTTAAGAAACATTTTTTGCTCCACAGCAACAGTTCTTACATTTCAATATATTGTATAACACGTTTCAGTCAAGAAACTTTACCAATACAAAAATAGAGGCATCCTACATTTGTCTAGTTGTTAGAATAGTACCAAGCAGATTTTTAGTGGCTTGTATATCCCTTAAATCAGATACACAAATTTCCAGACTACAGAAAAACAGCAAGATTAACACAAAAACGGGAGAACTGGCACAGCTCCCCAGGTCTTGTGGGGGACCTTGTCCAATTCTGGCCCCACTCTGAGCTCACCTTCCTGGGTTGTTCATCCTCCCTCAGCAGCCTGACTCGTTGGCTTTCCTGCTGCTCCTTCTGCAGCCCTTCCCTGGTCAGGGGGTTGCAGTTGTTATGCCCTGGCAGAAGGCGGAAATAGCGGTTCTTCTCTGGGTCAAAGTAAAAACCAGGCAGATCTGGAGGAGGAAATACAATTTGAAATACTTCCAGGTTGAGTGTCTTTCCGGAACCCCCAAAAGGATGCTAGAAAAATAGAATATCTATATTTTTATTTGCTATACATGTTAATTAAAAATGAAAAAACAGGTGGGTTTTTTGCTGGAGTGAGCAGACCGTTGTGTACATCCAGTGTATCTCTCCCCAAGCGCACAGCGCTGCACTGATCTTAAGAACGAACGGTCAGCTACCCGTGTTTGCAGGTTCCTTACAGCCAGGAGCCACCACCAGCAAAACTGTCCAGCCAGAAACATCTTCACACACAGCAAATGGCAGAAGCCATTAAGCAGCAACTGACCTGGGGCAGAGGCTCTGGAAGATGAGCTTGTCGAGTCTGCTGGAGGAGCCTGCACATTCCGAGAAGTCCCAGGAACACTGCTCCCGTACCTGTGGACAGGAAAGAGAAGCGAGTGAATGAAAGCCTGTGAGTGCAAACATTTTAATATACGATGCCCTGTCTGTAACACTAATTTATCTAAAATGTTTTTCAAAAATGAAGAATAAAAATGGATTCAGGTTTCAGTTGGATGATATCGGGAGATAAATGGAAGGACTAGCGTGGAAAGCTTCTCAGAGTAGTGGTAATCGAATACAAACAACGTTCTCCAAGTAGTATATACTCCAATATCTTGACTCCCTTAAAATCGATGGAGCTGTTACGGAGACATGGGACGTAAAGGTTAATTGCACACTGAAAAGAAGAAGCACAATGTTGAGCCTTTTTCAGGTTTCATCACAAATTTAGGCATGGTTCTAAAAAAGTATTAAGGACCTTGATAAAAATGCACAATACTACTGTAGAAAAAGGGGATTAGGCAGTCAAATAAACACTTAAGCCAAACCAAAATGCTCTTCATAGAACAAGAAACCCAATGTGAATCTATACTATTACAAAGACAGATAAGACTCATATTTGTTTAATTTCCCTATAATCATCTGCACTAATTACACACATGGCAATAACATTCATACAGTGTAAAATCTCAAGGAATGTAGCACTGTTGCTGCACCTTAAAATTTGTTTTCTAGTACAATATCAGATTTCAAGTCCAGGTTTTCTGTCATGATATTGTTATTTTGAGTAACTGATTTCATTTGAGAGTTTCTAGGTCACAGGAAATGAAATGACTTGGTGCCAAAAAAAGGGTTAGCTTCAGCAAGGGAACACACACGCACCAAGGACCAAGCCCCCGCTACATTATATAGCACTATCTCAGTCTAAACCAATCATTACAGTATATCCACTTAGATGGTCCTTTCACACCATTTGAGATACGTTTCCCCCCAATTCTGGCTTTGCTTGACTTCTGCAAACCTTTAATCATAGGAGGGCCCAGCACAGGCAGTACTTTTCTGTCTTGGGAGCCATCAGCCTATTCAAACAGGTCTATTCACACAGTGCTCATGATGGTCTTTAAGTGCTGCTCTTCACAAACAGTGTAAAAGCTACTACTGTACAAGCTGCAGCTACAAAACAATAGCCAATCCTGTGGCTCCGACATAGACCTAACTGAATAAACAGGAAGTTTAGAAATACACGCAGATATCACAGCTTGCTTATCTGCACCGTGCACCTGCAACTCACTAGTGGAAATTTTGAAATTGTATAGGACCTGTGACTAAAGCTTTTATTAGCAACTCACGTGCTCAGCGGAAATCTGAAATATCATTGCTATTTCATCACTATCACGCTTCAAAATACTGGATTATCTTTCAGATTGTCTTTTTGTCCGGTGTAAGATTTGAAGAATGCAGACTGGAAATGAGTCAAAACAAAATATATATATATATCTCCTTGGTAATGGAGAGTTTTTGTTTTTATTTGTTTTTCCACATCTTCTAAATTAATGTAAATCAAAAACACAGAGACAGTGATGTACTCCTTCATCAAAAGACTAAGGGATTTAACTTTTGTCATTTCTACAGAATTCTCTCTTTTTGTGTGCAAATGAAGACTATATCTGCTGCAAACCAGTCTAGTAAAGCGAATATCACATCAGGACCCTGTTATGGGAAGTGCTCTCTAGGGTGTATTCTGAGAACCTAGGGTATATGACACAAGACAAACAGAGCTGTCTAGTGCAAACACAAGGGTTTAGAAGGTATACCTTTGCTCTTGAGATCTGTGGCTAGAGTGGTCCCTTTGCCATCCTGGGTTATGATGTCTCCTGCGATCAGCCCCCCTGTCCCGCCAATTCCCCTTCTTCATCCCTGTATTCTGATGACAATGGGATAAGGATTAGGGTTAGGTATGTAACCATACAAAGAAGCCTAAAAGATACAGTAGTCTTTTGGAAGTGTTACTCTGTTACTCTGATCCAATTCAGGGGTCGTGGGTGAGCCAGGACCTATCCCAGCAAACAAACGGATACAAACCAGGGTACACCCTGGACACCAGTCCATCGCAGGGCCCACACACGGACACATGCTCACATCTGGCCAAACTATACCAGAAGCCAATGAACCCAGCAGTATGTTTGTAGAGTGTGAGAAGAAACCGAAGCACTCAGAGGAAACCCACGTAAACGCAGGGGGAGCAGACAAACTCCCCGCAGACATCACCCCGGGGCTGGAATTTAAACCCAGGGCCCCCAGCGCTGCAGGAGAGCAATGCCAACTACTGTGCCACAGTGCTGCCCTCTGTTCTCCTTCAGACACCAAAAATAATGTGGAGTTTTTTAAACTTTTGCAAAAGGACAAATAAAAAACACAAAATGACCTCGTGGATCACTGACTACCTGACAGGCAGACCACAGTCTGTGAGACTTCAGAACTGTGTGTCTGAACAGGTAGTGAGTAACACAGGGGCACCTCAAGGGACAGTTCTTTCTCCATTCCTCTTCACCCTCTATACTTCGGACTTTAAGTACAACTCAGAGTCATGCCACCTGCAGAAGTTCTCAGATGACTCTGCAATTGTGGGATGTATCAAGGGTGAGCAGGAGGAGGAGTACAGAGGACTGGTCAGCAGCTTTGTGGAGTGGTGTGGGGTAAACCACTTGGAACTGAATGTTACAAAGACAAAGGAACTGGTGGTAGATTTCAGGAGGAAAAAGGTCAAACCTACTCCTGTCTACATCCATGGGAGTGGCGTGGAGATGGTGGACTCGTACAAGTACCTGGGAGTGCACATCGACGATAGACTGGAATGGTCTAAGAACACCGAGGCCATCTATAAGAAGGGACAGAGCCGACTCTACTTCTTGAGGAGGCTCAGGTCCTTCAATGTGTGTAGTAAGATGCTACACATGTTCTATCAGTCGGTGGTAGCGAGTGCCATTTTCTACGCAGTGGTGTGCTGGGGCTCGGGGATTAGAGCAGTAGATTCCAAAAGGCTGAACAAGCTCATCAGGAGAGCAAGCTCTGTCATTGGGTCTGACCTGGACTCCTTGGAGGTAGTGGCTGAGAGGAGAATGATGTCCAAACTAGAGGCCATCATGGACAACTTCTCCCATCCCCTCTATGACAGGCTTGCAGGAATGAAGAGCACGTACAGCAATAGACTGATTCATCCACGGTGCAACAGGGAGCGCTACAGGAGGTCATTCTTGCCGTCTGCCATAAGACTGTACAACGCATCCACCTTGCGTCTTGGCAGAGGCAACATCGACAGTGACCTGTATCTGGATTAAACGCATCTACACATCTACTGCTACATCTGTTCTCTTCTTCTTCTTTTTCTTTTTCTTTTTCCCGTTTACAACCACTTTCTGTGCAATATATGCCAGGGACCTGTGCAATACATTTATATTTATATCTACAGTTACATCTATATTTATATCCATATGTGTGATATGAGTGTGATATGATTTTCTGTGTACTGTTCTGTTCTAGTTTGTTCTTGTGCGTCTGGACTGTGAGTAACTCTTGTATTGTATTGTATGTATTGTACTATTATTATATAATTCGTTACATTGTGGCTGTGTTGTGTGTGTTAAGCTGCTGTTGCACTGCAATTTCCCTCACGGGATCAATAAAGTATCTATCTATCTATCTATCTAAATTCTAAACTGATTCTATGCTCAGTTTGATGTCAGTGACGCCGATCCAGCCAGGAGGACTCCAGAAATCCAGGGCGCACCCACTGATCATATCCAAAGCGGATATGTGTAAAGTTATTAAAAAGACCAATCCACACAAGGCTCCGGGCCCTGATGCTATCCCTGGCTGTGTTCTGAAGGCATGTGCAGACCAGCTGACAGATGCCTTCTTGGACATATTCAATCTTTCTCTAGCTCAGTCTACAGTTCCTTCCTGCTTTCAGAAAACCACCATCGTCCCTGTCCCTGAGAAACCCAGAGTCAGCTGCCTGAATGACTACCACTCCGTTGCACTCACATCAGTTATCATGAAGTGCTTCGAGCAGTTGGTCAAAGCATACATCACCTCCTCACTGCCCGACACCCTAGACCCACTGCAATTTGAGTATCGCCAGAACAGATCCAACAGAGAATGCTATTGCCACTGCCCTTAATACTGCCCTCTCACACCTGGATAAGAAAGGAAGATATGTGAGAATGCTCTTTGTTGATTACAGCTCAGCATTCAATACCATAGTGCCCTCAAAGCTTGTCATCAAGCTCCAGGACCTGAGACTGAACACCTCCCCTTGTAACTGGATCCTGGACTTCTTGACAGAACGTCCGCAGGTGGTGAGGGTGGGCACATATCCTCTACCCCGACTCTAAACACTGGAGCCCACCAAGGCTGTGTGCTTAGCCCTGTCCTCTACTCCTTATTTACTCATGATTGTGTCGCCAGGCATAACTCAAACTCCATTATTAAGTTTGCGGACGATATAACAGTCATCGGCCTGATCACAGATGGTGAAGAGTCTGCGTACAGGGAGAAGGTTGAAACCCTGGCAGCATGGTGCCAGGAAAACGACCTCTCTTTGAACATTAGTAAGACTAAGGAGAGGATCGTGGATTATAGGAAACATCAGGGAGCAGGTCACACACCTATTTATATCAATGGAAGTGCAGTGGAGAGGGTCAGCAGTTTTAAGTTCCTGGGAGTTAACATCACTTAATCTGGACCCACCGCACCAACATCGTGGTCAAAACAGCACTACAGCGCCTGTTCTTTCTCCGCGGGCTAAAGAAGTTTGGCATGCTGTCACATATCCAGGCCAGCTTCTACAGGTGCACTATTGAGAGTATCCTGACTGGTTGCATCACTGCCTGGTATGGGAACTGCTCCAGTCCAGGTCCATTCTCAAGGACCCCAGTCATAAACTGTTTTCTCTCCTACCGTCCGGTAAACGGTATCGAAGCATTTGGTCAAAGTCCAACAGATTACGGAACAGCTTCTACCTCCAGGCAATAAGACTGCTAAATAGCCAAGCTGCAGTTCCTTCAGCAAATCACCCATAATGGCTACATGGACATACAGTTTTCATTGTATTCAGCATACTGCACTACTTGGACATAATGTATTGCATACACTCTGGACACATAGCAGCTCTATTTATAGAGTTTTGTCTGAGTTTATTTCTATTGCACTATTATCTATCATTATGTAACCTTATTTTGTAACTTTAATTTTGCGATTTTTACCCCCCCCCCCCTCCCCCCACAGTGAGCTCATAGAAAAGACATTTAATTGCCAGCAACTACTGCTGCATGCTGTATTGTTGTGCATTAAATAAAGAAACTTTGATTGATTGATTGACAAGAGCATAACAGTTAGTGCTCCCATCACCTTATGAAAGGTGCCCCTTTCATGTTTTCCCTGTATTCACAGTGGTGAATACTTCTCCAGGTATTTCAGGTTCCATACACCACCTCGTGACAATACTAATCACTGGTGTCTCTAACATGTGTCACTGTGCTCTGTGAAAGACTGCCGTGCTGTCCAGGGTTTCTCCACTGGGCATACCATCTATGCTTACAGGATAGGCTCCAGGTGGCAGGCTGCAGGAATCTTGGGAGTTTTCAAAAAGCCCATCCTGAAGCTGTTAAAATTTGCACCATTTCACAATTCTGATATATTCTTGCAACAGATTTACATATTTCCATTCATCAAGCAACAAGAATTATTTGATGAAGATAATTGTACATAAATTAGCTCCATCAAGAAACAGTAAGGTGCAACCAGACAATGTACGTGGAATATTCAAGAAAAAAAGGAAATTGCTCAATACTTGTATCAAAAACCCTGTTACTGATTTGATGTTTTCTTATCTTAGACGGGTATAATTTAAACAAATTCTAACCTCATTAGTAGGGTAAAGGTTTGGATTCATAACTCGATTGTTTCATTATGAAATATGCAGGTAAATCACTGAATACATATAGCCAGCTGGTGCTGGTAAAAAAAAATTGAAATAAATACTACGGTTTTGATTAAACGTAATTTTGTTTAAATTACTGAACGTCTATGGCGTTGACCGTCAGTGAACGCTAGCAGTCCGTTAGAGACAAGACCATCAATATGCATGTAATTCATGGTGTATTTGCACGTACCTATCCCTTAAAATGAGATTCTGTTTCTGAGATTCTGAGTCCCAAGTTTCTTCTTTGTAGATGAGAATTTTTTTTCCTCAGTTGACGTATCTCTTGACTAATTCCCTTATAAAGCAAATGAAAGTATCTGAGCAACTAATAGCTTCATACAATCATACAATAAATGGATAAGTGATGGAAGCCTATTCTAGGATAAAAGATAACACAATAACGTAAATTTCAATCGGTACATATGCCACCGATATCGGACATAGTACACTTCAGGTTTATGGCGTAAAGGTTTACATTTTGAGCTGACAGTGTGTTAATGAAGTCCCAGTGGTATGTGTTCACAGAAAACACCGTTAACTACGTAAGCGTACCGCAATCACTTCACATCACTTAAATTACTGCTATTTTTGTTGCCAGTATCGTCCAAAACAACATTCAATTCAAATCGTAATAAGATGAAATACTCATTACAGCAAAACTAACAAAGGGCAGCTGTACTCCTATCAAAATCAATATGAAAGGATAAGCAGATGTTTATTAAAATATATTAAACGAACAGTTATAGTGGTTCACATACTATAGCTACCTATTTTAACTAAATTTCAACCACTGTGAATATTTCAATCGTAATCATGAAGTATCTACCAGTTGTATTTAAGGATTTTAATCAATGATCCTGTTTTCATAAAGCCCCTCTAAAATACACATCTAAAAAGATACAATCCACTCAAAGGCTGTCCAAACTATAACAAAGAAAGTAAAGTCCATTGATCAGAACTTTAAAATTACCAAATAACATTAATAAAAAAATATTCAAAAGACAGCAACATTCGCTTTTCCTGTTTTACCTGCCACAACGCTGCAACCACGTGATGTTCGTCAGCCCCGCCCTTCGTCTCCTATTGGTCCATCTCTGACGCTGCGTGGCGTCCTGGAGCACGTGATTGACTTCCCTGCGTATCAATTACTCTGGCGGCTTTGCTGCTTTGCGCTGAGCACAGAAGTGTGTCCAGTATTGTAATGTGGTAGTACTGTTGGCTCGCATGAAACAGGTTCTGTGCTATTTGAGAATTAAGGTAAACAAAGGATGTTAATAACCGATCATTAAAAAGGTAAAACACGACACTGGAGAAGGAACACGTGTATTAGTGTAATATTTCATTGAAGTCGGTGTTCTCTGTGACTTCACGAACTGAATTTAATGCTTGAAGGCAGTTATGCCGTTATGCTTTCCCACACTGTATTTTTTCGTTTTATTTTTGTACAGCATTTTAACAACTCCCCGCCTCCGCACTCACAGTTGCGTTTTGAGTCAATAGCTTTGCGGCTGGTACGTCGTTATTGCTTTGTAAATGTAACTTTTGTCCCCAGTGTTATTGATCGGCTGACCCGAGTTGCAGATCGTTTACGAACTACAATATGCCTCTTTCTCATAGAAATGTAGACACTCAGCTTATACATAAAAACAGAAATGACCAATGCTGTGAGTTAAATGAATTTTGTATTGATGACTTGAAAATAAACTGCTGAATATTTGTGTTGCATAAATATCCAGAGACGTCAAATACGAATAATAGATTTATTCGCTGCTTCTAATAGCTGCTAGGAAAGAAGCACACGAAAGATTTAAAAAGAGCTCTATCATCCAGTGATAGACGATATAGCAATTAGTTTGTTTTAGCCATTAAATGTATTTTAATGAAGATAAAAGGAATTACGGGTACGAAACAAAGCAACAACCCCTCGTCCCCTCAAACTGAGTATGGGTGATAAGATAATTAGTACTTTTATCTGAGTTAGTAGGGACTCAAGTTAACAATACGAAGATAGTTTTTGCTTTGTCTCTTTAAGAGCTGTAGGTATCCAGTTGGTCTAATGTACAAAAGAGCGCAGCCCCTTCGAATGGACTTGACAGTTATTCTCGTAGGCCACGCCTTATCTGGAATTGCTCATTTCGGATTGGCCAGTGAGCCGGACACGTTGGCGCTGATTGGACGTTTTTTTCGTAGGGTTCCCTCAGAACTCTGAGACACAGAATATTGGGTTACAGTGTAGCAAAATGGCGACTGTCATTCAGAATCCACTCAAAGCGTAAGTAATTCTCAAAATTTAATACAGTTATAATTTGCGAACTTTTCTGTTTCTGTTTTTGAGCACCGTGCAAAGAAAGGAAACACAAATAGAAACTCACAACAGAATGCAGTTGTTAGGGCACGCGTACGTTTTGTCTTGTGTTATTTTCCCTATACATCTTGACAAATAATAATTTAAATAGTTTTTTTATTATTTTTGGTGCGATACGTAGAGTGCAGCATGATCACGCTGGGTTAGGCAGAACGTGTTGCAAAGCCGTTGAACGAATTCTAAAAAATGCCGAAATAAGACATTTATACAAACGTATCGCGATTTCGTTTTTATAAGACTGTACACACAAAAAATAAAAAAGTTAATATTTTCACTCTTCGTTGTACTTGCAATGCGCGACAGCTGTTTTCCGTGCGAAAATTGTATTATGTAGGAAAGTCTTTTTGCAGGATTAAGCATATTGATTCATCAGAACTCTTTTTAAAATATATATAACCTTTGTGCAGAACCGCTGATTATTTCCGCAGGTCCTTTGCTGCATGATTGTACTTTTTAAAAAGTTTGTTAACTAGGTTTTCACTGAACAGTCTGATACGCTCTATGCAATAGACTTTCCTTTTAAACGCCGTTTGATAATCCGGTTTCTTGCAAACTCACAGATTTTACCGTAATTATTTCACGATGGTTCACGGATTCTAAACATCAAAGCAGTAAATGTTTTTCTGTCACAGGAAAAGCTTAAGCCATTCGGTATGACCATAGCATTACAACGAGATTCGGGTTTAAAATTTATCTTTTGGTCCGTGCGTGCGTTGCTCGTATCTATTCCCCACAGAGCAGGAAAACAGGAGGTCGCTTTCTCTGGAGGTGTGAACTGCTGTTATTGTTGGGGGTGGAGGATAGTTGAAAGATTAGATTGCTGAATCGACTGTTGGCATTTACTGTATGAAGATGACATCAAGCAAATGAGCAGATTGTTAGTTTCAAGGGTAAACGGGATTACCTAAGAATTAAATGCTACCCTTTGTCCCAGACACGACTTTGTAGATGCTGTTACCCTGCTATTAGTATTACCCCTTTTGCGGAACATATAAATTAAAGAATGATTTTCAGAAAGTTTTACTAAACTCAGAGACTTGTAGCAAGATACCGTCTTGAGTCGTGACTAGTGGTGGTTCAATGTTTTTCGAATGCGAATGGCTTCTACTAAAAAAGATTTTTACATTTAAAATGCAAAACTACAAATATTGTCAATCGGAAAACAAAATGTTCGTTACATAGTTCAAGCTTCCGACTGTTTACTGTTTTCTTTTAATTGTAAAGGTTCGTTTTCTGTGAGTTTAAATGCAAGATTTCCTCATTCACTTGTTAAAGTGTAATTCAAATGGTAAAAAAAATATAAGATATAAGTATCAGTTGCTTAATATCCAGGTGTGACATTTTAAGTTAGGATGAAAGTAAGCAGACTTCAGCGTATTGTAACATGCATGTATCTGTTAAATTTCCAGTTAGAGTGTGGAGGTAAGTAGGAAACGAGAAAAAACATTATTATACTTAGTTTTTTCTAACTTTGTGAATGTGCTAACATAATAATTTACTGGGGCCTGAAAAATGATATTTACATAAAGGTGATGATGCACATTTGTTTGTAATGTTGTCATTTACATGCTGGGATTATGCCCACATCTAGACCCAAATCAATAATCAACAATTTAAGAAAAATGGACACGAGAGCTTGTTTGGTTGACTTTCTTAGGTGGAAATGCCTAAACCACACTAGCTAGATAGAACCCAGACAGAAGGCAACCCCATGTTCAATACAGGAAGGAATATGGTTGTTATAAAAAGACAGGAGGTCATTCAGCCCATCTTGTTTGGTTTTTAGCTGATTGATCCAAGGATTTTATCCGACAATTTCTTGAAAGAAGCCAGGGTATCGACTTCAACAACATGGCTGGGTAGTTTATTCCATATTCCCACAGCCCTTTATTGTAATAAAGTGCAGCCTGATTTCAGTTTTAAATTTACTTCCCCACGGTTTCTACTTGTGTTGTCTTGTTTAGTATTGATTCTGGAGGAGTCCGTTGGGTTGACTTTTAAATACTATACTTGAATCAGGTTCCCTTGTAGTTTTTTTTGTCAAGAAATATTATTTTCTGTCAGCCTGTCAGGGTAGGACATTCCTATGAGCTCCGTAATATAACTGGTCATTCTTCCTTGGAAATCATTTCCTCCATATATATACAATAGTGTATTGTATCAGGAGATGGCATTGAATTTAGCGTTTCCACCTATGACTATAACTTAGAATAATAAGGAAAAGTGTTTGAATTCTTCTGGAAAGTTTAGTCCAATGTAATCCAAAGTGTGTAACGTAAAAATAGTTTGTTTCTTCTTTCTGCTAATTCATTTCATTTATAAATGCCACTATTTTCAAATCAGTAATGTCTTCCTTCTAGTGCTTGAGTGCTTGAGTAGGGGGTTAAGTATCCTTTTAGTAAGTTAATGATTTTTTTAGCTGTAAGGAGAAAACTGAGTAAGTTTGAATGAGGTTTAATAACTAAGGGTGGCAACTGCTTTTTTGAAAAATCTATTAAAAGGGTTGAAGTTTATCATTTCATTTCTTTGCATTGTTTAAAGTCTCCTCTGGCAGTACTGTTTTTAAGGCAATGTTTCAAGAAAATAATGAATTGGGCTGCTCTTAAGGCTCTGTAACCTGGTGTGCCCCAACAGTGAACTGTCTATGCTTTAGCCCTTTTGTTTTATTTTCATTCTTTTCATATACATGAATCCCCAAAACATTCATTTACCAGGTTTTCCTTGTGATATTTGAAAAAAATAAGATTAGCTCAAAAGTGCACATACACAATTTGACATTTAAGTGTGTAAACGAGGGATAAAGGCAAGCAGTCTTTTTAAATAAGGTAGAGAAGTAATCAGTAATTATGGACTAGACATAAGGCCAAGAGTCAGAAGCACTATTCTGGAAGATGTCAGCAAAATGCCATCCACTGAAATCTGAGCTTTGTTTTGTGACTTTAGCAGTGACAAAAAAAATAAATGAAAGTTAGGCTATGACTGCAGCATTCACATCATAGCACATACCTATTATTATTTTCACACAAAGGGTTGGGTGCTCTACACTCAAAATAAAACATGTCCCCTAGAACTAGCTGTACAAAATTATTTGTTATTTTGAAGCTCAATGAGTGTATTTGTGCATTAGTGGTGAATAGTAGTGATTCCCGAGTCTGGTCCTGGAGGAACACAATGTCTTCTAGTTTTTGCTCCAGCCAAGAATCTTATTCATGTGTTCAGTGAAATATTTTTAACTTTATGGCATATTTGTAAATGTGCCTTCAGGTTCTAAAACCAGTTTATGAGTTTCAGAAAGTCCCCTTGCTCAGGCATGATGTCAGATATGTAACCAATTGGATCTCTGCAGAAGGGAAAACAATGCTCATTGTGAACATGCCTTGTGTAGTGTCACTCATACCTGTGTCTGTTTATCACAATTGCTCAACTAGTAAGAGCCATGAAGTCAGAAATAACAACACACAAGATGAGGAGAGGCTGGATATGGTTCAGTGTGCTGGAATTACTGGAAACTGTACCACTGAAGCAGGGTATTTTTGATACTCAGGACAGACCACAGAATCAAGTTAAATAAAATAGCAAGTCATCAATGGAGAGATCAGTTAGAATGAAAACTAGCAGTCACACTATTCCTCCAAGTCCAGGGTTTGGAATCATTGAGTTAGAACGTGAGGATGAAGTCATTCAGCCCCCCTTCCATATCTGATTCCATTTTTCTATAATACAGTATTATAAGCAATATAGGTAATCGGTACTATAAGCAATCAGTACATGACCACAGAGAGGTACCACTGTGTGGCTCTTGATAACATTAAGCTGTTCTTTAACCTTTAACTACTGCAACTTAGATTTCAGTTATTAGGTCCATAATTTATATAATTTATCCAAGTGATGACTTGCTTGTACCAGCCCAGTTATTTTATTATTATGTTAAATCACGTCCTGTCTGTGTGGGTTCTGTGGGAGGGTAAGGTTTAGTGGTGTTAAAGCAGTACTAGTTGCACAGCAAAGAAAGACAGGACAAATTTCAAGCATAACAGCTATGACTGGACAGGGTAAAAAGAGGCTTTGTTCTCCTCTAAAGCAAAGGATTAATCTTTTTAAGATAATGTAAAATTGGCATTTGAGCATTTTAAGCCTTGCCTGAATTATACTGGTGCGGAGGTAAGCCTTTCAGTTATCAGCACACCTCATTTACTTATTTTGTGGTATAGCCTGTCCTGCATTTTGCATATTCTGAAGGGAAATTAGGTTAATTGTCTTAAAGTACACTGTTTTGGAGTGAAGAAGTATGATGGTCACGAATAGGCATCAGGATACTTACAAATATTGTGACTCGATACTGTCTTCTGTTTACAAAATTCTTCTTGAACTGTTTACCACCTGTGGAGATGATTTCAGAGCATTGACCATATCAGGAATACCCATAGCGGGGACACTGCAGTGTCATATCCCAACTGGAAAATTCCCATTTTTTATTGGAGCCATGCTGGTGACCTTTTGAAAACATCACCCAACTGAGAAATAACCTTCAGCACGCAACAGTCGTCAGGCACGCCTACACTAATCGGTCTCAAATGACTTAATAACTAGAAGAACCTCACTCTGTATGCCTTTTGAGATATAGCTGTATACAAAAATGGTGAAGATGACATTTGAATTTGATTATGCATTGCAAGGAAAGTGGTATTATCTTATCTGTAGCCATTCCTTTTCTTAATGGTTGTCAGTTAGGATTGGTATTTCGTATACAGTATGTACAGGGCATGCACTTAATTGTGTGAAGTATTATATACGTGTTTTAGAGCATCACAACTTATAACGAGAGAGAAGCCACTGGGTATACTGTGATTGTACTGTTAAGTATAACTGTATAAACGTATTATCCTCACCATGCTGCTTTTATGAGCATAGTGAATCATCATCAACAGTGTGGTTTTTCAGATTTTCCTTGCTACACTTCCCTTCTCCTGAATGCCACCTATTTCCAGTCCTAAATTCTGCTTGAACCTAATAATTTATATCCTCTGGTCCTGCTCTCTGTTAAGGGTTTTCAGTAATAATTTGTGTTGACTGTCAGTCCTCTGGATTTCGCAAGCTCCTGTCTCCCTGAAGACTCCCCGAAGAAAGGTATAGTTCTTTTAACCTGTCAGTGTAGGTCATGTCTCTTGGTTGTGTGATTTATTTTCTCAAGACTTGGCAGGGCAGCAGCACTTCTACTCATTATCAGTGATCACTATGAGACTCACACAGATGAGATCACACCAGAGTATAATACAGTTTTAAAAGTGATCTTTTTTATTGTATATGCAAGCAACTGGCTCAATGAGAACATTGAGCGTGACTAAAAGTCAGCACATCTTGAATTAGGGCCACTGCTTTTCACATTGACTGTGTCTGCTTTAGGAGGACCCTGCTGTCAAAAAGAAATCCATATCCAGGAAATGAGGTGTTGGATGCAACTGTGGTGAGAGGTGCTTTAGAGTCTTCATCTGTCTTGGGTGGGCAGAGGATAAATTGTATCTTACATAGGTACAACCATACATCTATCTATAGACAGATTCTTACATAGATTGAATTACATTTCTTCTGGCTCTGGAACTCTGGGTTCTGAGGCCACAGTGTTAGTTAGCAGTCTACCACAGGCACCATAGATCCTTTCGTCCCTGTACCAGGCTTGCTGGTTGAATCTGTGTGTCAATATGCTGGCCCTGGGTTCTCTGCTACCTCTCCCAATGAAACACATTGGTTTTGTCAGTGGTTTTTGTGCCTGGGACCTAGGCTGCCACTACTGGTCTTTCACCTTCTGCCATCACAAAATGGCAAGATTCATGTTCAGGTAGAGTTGGTTGGATTTTGATGGGTCTGCCACTTCTTTCTGTGTCTGTCTGCTTCTGTACCAGTACATCTACCTGCCTGTTCATGTTACAGGGGCCACTAGCTTTTGGTGTTCACGCTGTGCCTGCATGAATGAGGGGTTTGTACCTCACATATATGCAAATGTGTTTAATGGGTTGGAAAAAAAGAGACATTTACAGTAGTTATTTGTACTACAAATTCAGCTGTCTCCATGGAATATATATCTTTATTACCTACATGTTTATTTGTAGTTCATAGTTCCTGCAGCTAGGGCTTTCCTTGAGTTAGTGAAGCAGTTTTAAGGATATCTCTCCTTATGTGAAAATTACACCCTTTGTTGTGGACTCCCACAGACGGGCTGCTTCTCCTTTGTCTGAGTGACCCAGCTTCCTGCGCTAACAAATGTTTGTAATTTAAACTGACTGGGGCTTCTTGCTCCACACCAATTCATGCATCATTTATTTCCTGTCTTGACTTTATAAGCTGCAGCATGGGTATTTAATTTGTGTTATTTTCAGGCTTGTGCACTGCTTGCATTCTTATTATCAGTATGTTGACTCAATCACATATTGGTGTTCAATACCAATTTGGGTGCTGAACTCTCACAATCTAGGTTATGCATGCAGTTACAGACCATCTTGGAAAACATATTCTATTTAAGTATATTTCCCAAATTACTAAGGATTATTTCAAGGAAATGAAGGCTATGGAAAGGGATAGGTAGTCTGGTTTTCCCAGTATTGTTCTGTTCCAGAAAAATGCCTCATGGGATTTCTCCCTGTCTTGATACATCTTTATGAAATTGCCTGATTAGCTAGATCCCAATGCAAATGTTTTTGCTGGGATGATTTATCTTGTTTTTTTCTAAACCTGTCTAACTGAATTATTAACATTGGTATTTAAAAGATACACTGAAATTCATTCTGAAGGATTATATATGTAAAATGGTTGTGTGTGTGTGTTGCAGGTAGTTTACAAGCAAAAAACTGATAATACTGCTATAGTCATTAAAAATGAATATATATAACAGTTTTTTAACTATCCATGAGGTTTTATTTTGTCAACATTATTGTATTTCCTAAGATTTCCCCCTGCAGTGGGATTTATATGCATTTTGGCAAGCAGTCCTCAAAGTGTTCCTTGTCATCCTATTGATAGGAGGTATTTCTAGGTAGTTGACAAAAGCGGGAATTCTTTGCGCTTGTGTTACAGAATTCCAGTGGTTGAGTGTGTTGCATACTGAAGAAGTGTAAGAGAAGCCAGGCTCTGTTCCTTATCAGAAGCTGGTGCCTGATTGTTGAGTGCTCCTTGCCCTTGAAAATGGGATCTGGCATCTCAAGGGCTTTTGTGGAATCTACACATATCCGTTCCTTTGAACAGCAAACAAGCATGAAGAGATTTATAGCTGAACTGCTGTACACAATTGTCTGTTGTGAACATTCACCTTTTCTCTTCCTGGCATAGTTGAATTTGCTTAATTAACCACACCAGCATAGTTTTGCCTAATACATTTTCTTCAATGATTGCTTTTCATGGTGGAAATCAATCTGATAAGGTGATAATACAATTTCTGTGGTTGCTAAGGGTACATTTGCTCAGCCCTCTTTTAAAATTGGATTTGGATTAGAATAAGCAGGACACACATTTTAGAGTGATGTCCCAAACGCAAAGCTTCTGAAATGTCACTAAAAGTTTGAAGAAGATAAACAGTTGTCTTTGGGTATACTGTATGTGTTAGTGGGTTTGTTGCCTTTTCCCTTACAGTTTTAGGACAAGTTAAATGTATTGTTGGCAGGTAGGACATTCATAATGAATTAAAAGGTTTTATTTGGTTTTTAGCAATTGCATTATCTTCCAGTACAATTGTATTGTCTGCCAGTTACATGTTAGCATTTTTTACATTAAGCCTGAAGTGTACTATGTCATTATTCCAGTCATGATAATTTTCTCAGTGTTTTATATTTCTGTGTGTCTTAAAGTTTATCATATTTTATTGAACCCATTTTGTGATCCTCTTTCTTTTGTGGTAGCGTAGACCAGGCTTGGTATATCATTCATCTCTTCCAGAAGAATTACTTTGAATTCCAAAGGGTTGTGGGAGTATGGAACAAGCTATTGTTGAAGCTGATACCCTGCTTCCCATCCAACATTCTTACTGTATGATCTTGAGGTATTAAAAAGTTCAAACCTGGCTTAAACATAAAAAAATCACGTTCAAAAGGGAATGACTTTTGAATGAATAGAATATTAAGACACTTTGCCAAACTTTTATCTCTGTCCTTACTCCGTCCTTTTTTATATAAAAAATGTACATCAGAGGGCAGGTTAATTTATTTGGTATCTGTTTTATTGTATCTTGTATTAGTATGCAATTAAATTGTGCTTAGTATAGACCCACATTTACAAAGATAACATAATTTAATACTGAACAATGGGTTTCTTTTCAGTGCTTCTTGATAATTTTGACATAAACAGATTAAGAACATCAAATATTCAACATCTTTGAAAATGCTGAAACACTGATCCATAATCAGTGACCCTTTTTAACATATTTCAACATGAACCCCTAAATGCGGGGATTATTAAACATGGTTTTAAGCTTCATTGTAAGTAATCCTTAGACTCATCAGTCAAACTTTATTTATAAGCACAGTAATAAGGCCATTTCAAGGTAATGGATTGAAAAGTGTGAAAATGTCATATAGGAGTAGGTTTCTGTGGCTTGTGTGGTTTTCTTTTCAAAAATATGCACTGCATTTGTCAGCTATTGTAAGGAATGCGCAATGAAGCGTCTCATGCCCAGTTCTTTTCTCGTTCTTGGAAAAAATTGGTATTCATGATGGTTTGATGTTTTCATTCATTTTTCTGTTGAAATTCAAAAGCCAGACCCTATTACACATCGACAGCTGGGCAGCATAACCAAATAGGACATTCTGACACTTCTCCTTCATATTGCCATCAGTTTTGACAGTCCCTCCCACTCATGCAGCAATGAAAAACAAAACGAGTCTCCTCAATATTCCCTCCAACTACATGCCTGTTTGTTTTCTTTCTTATATCCCTACTAAATTATCCATGAATGCGTATCTGCTCTAAAAATCTCCCAGAGTTTTTAAAAACCTTTTTTTACACTGCATTTACCCTGCAACCCTCCAGATTTATTTTTTTTCCTTTGTCAAGATTAAGTGCTTAAACCTGTTCAGCTCTCGATCATTTAGATATTATCTGTATTTCTTGATATTTAATGGTCTCATCTGCAGCCTGGCAGCCATGTTTCCTGCTGCTTGCTGAAAAAAATAAATTACGAAAGTCTTTAATTCACTGTAAAGTGCAGAGAGCTTTGTGATTCCGATTATGTGTTAAACTGATCTTCAGATTGTAGCATTTTACAAGGAAGTAGACGGGAAGACTCTGCCCCTTTAAGTAAAAGAGAAATGCGGATTAGCACTGTCCCAGGATCTCAGGCCCATCTGTCATGGGATGCTGCAACTCAAGAAAGGTGCTGGGCTTCAGCGTTTCTCCCATCTGCTCAGTGTCTGTGCATTGGTGAAATGATGGGAGCTTATTTAGCACCTTCCCATTCAACAAGGCATTATTAGCCCAACCTACTACCAATACCAATGCTATTGTTATGAAAATGGTTCTCATACTTGTAAATAATCGTGAACTGTATTATGTAAAGAAATATAAGGGGAAAGGGGAGATCAATCTGTTGTCTTTATTACAGCAAATGAATCAGACCGAACAAAATCAGAATAACAGTACTTGCCTGTTGAGCTTCCTTATGTTAGCTGCAGTATGCTGAAGACTAGGTGCTGTTATACCCAGGTAAAGACGCAACTCCTGATGGAACCTCACCGGCTGCTTTGTTTCTGTTCCAAGAGCACGGGGCTGTGCAAGCTATCATAAAAAATGCAGGGATAACAGAAGGCTTTTCACATTTGAAAAATTCTTATCAGTGTAAATAGCCTCTTCTCCATTTGGCTAAGAAAAGGTACATTTTACGACTGTACAGATTTCTCTTCCTAAAAGCTGAACAAAGCATAGCATATTAACACTGGACAATGCAAAGGCAGCAATGTTCTTGTATTTGTCTTTATATCATACCTTTAGTTTGTCATGATTAATGGTACTTGGGATAAATATTATGCGTGAAAGATGGGAGAGATGTTAACCTGCACAGTGTCAGTGTTTCAATTACATTGTATTTGAATTTTAGCTACATTTTATAGTCTTTTCAGGAAGCATTTGGGGTGGAACACAGGCATGGTAATCTGTGACACACAGTTGGAATTGAAATGGCCACGTTCTGCACTTCCTGCAGTAGTCCGTTCCCCTCCCCCATTCGGTGCCTGTGTGTCAGTGTGAGTGATGGGGGGGACTGGCTGTCTGGATGGGCTGCTGGTGGAGCTGAACTCAAATCACTGAGGCACCCTGAGAGTGGGTGTGATGTTAGCCCTGAAGTGAGAATTCACTTCATTTCAAGCCCTGGTAGGCTTGCCTACTTGGCTTTTTTTTCTATCACCCGACTAATGAAATTTCTAAGTTATGGGTTTAAGGTTACAGTAAATTTTTCTCCTATGATTTGACTCTGCATCAGCGCATCATAAAAAGTGATAATTGCATGTACTGCTTGTTGCTGTGGCCTATTAGACTGCACTATTCATTCATGCCAGCTTTTAGACTATTAGCGGGAGTTTGCTGCGAATTCATGCTATCAATTTGTAGGTGAACTGTTACATGTTACAGCCTCTTGATGGCTTTATTGCAATCAATAATTATAATACTGATTGTATTGAAATACTGAAGTAAAAAGATTGGAGTAACTTTTTTCTAATTTCATTAATAAATATAGAAACTAAATATTTACTTTTAATTGATACATTTAGAAATTGTTTAAGGGAAACTGAGTATTTCCTTATATGTTTGCAGAATATGTATTGATTTGTCTCCAGGCCTCTTAGCTAATTAAGGGCGTCTTTCAGCTGGCCAAGAAAAAATGGAAAATTGAAAGTGGCGATACGTGTACTTTACTCTCTAAAGTGAGTGATTTGTTATGGCAGTTTGTACAAGCTTAAATAATAAACAATAAATTGGAAAAAAGATCAAAGTAAGTGGAATTTCAGCTAGTTATTTACCATTGCTGGCTTGTGTTTTTATTTATTTTTCCTTCAAAAAATGTCATTTCTTAATTTATGGTAGCAGTTATTTTTATTCTCAAGTTTTAAGTTAGTTCGGGTTAGTGTTTTGTATTTACGCACCCACAGCTTTAAATCTATTTGCCAAAGGTTTTGTTTTTCATACCATGTAGAAAACTGTGTTATAAATGGCTTGATCTGAAAATCAGTGTTTGGTATAATTAGTATGTGGACTATACTAAACAGTCTGAGATGTGAGCTTTATATCTTGTTTGATTGGGTTAATATTGTGTTTATTGGAGGGGTTTTTTGCAAAGTTTTTAAAAGGGTAATATATAAATAAGGTAAATGTCCAATGTCGAAACTGTCCAAAAATGACCAAATTTCCTCCGATGTCAACATCTGTTAAAAGTTATTTGATTACACTACACTGAAAGTTAAATGGCAGTTTTAAAGGCAAATGTATAATTTATAAAAGAAGAATATTTAACTTAGTCATGGAGAATCCTGTCAGCCTGGTGCAGTATAATAAAATTCAAATAATAAAATCCCCTTTTGTCCTCAGATGTGATTTAACTACCATGTAAGACAGTTACAATTTGTGTATCTTTTTGAGTATCTAAAAAAAGAGCAAAAACACACGACATAAAAATGTGTTCATATTTAAACTCAAACATACTTGTAATTGGAGCTTTGCAGAAGTTTCACAAGAAGAGTGTTAACAAAAGAAAACCATGTTGTTCACTTTCGTAGGGACTGGCTTTTCCAAGCCGCTGGGCATGTGAAATTAAGGTCGGAGGAGATACTGGTATTGGAATCTTTGCATGAGTCGGTTTTGATGAAGGCTGTGTTTACAGTACTCCCTACCTGACATCAATTTGAATCTAATCTGTCTCCCTAGGTAGGGTGACGATCTTGTCTTAAGTTACAGCGGGTATGTTACAAAACAAAGCAGTATTAATTTAGTGCTAGACTGTAGAAAAGTGGGAATTTTAAGAAAACAAGTGTGAATGAGCAATTATGTTTTCACTTTAAGTGAGATTTTATCTAAAATGTCTAGGTCTGTTTTTTAAAAGGGTGTTGTCAGGATAAAGTCGGCTGCTTCGCTTTGTGTCTGTTTAGACACTTGTGTTGTTGTGCTGCTATTGTGGCTTCCTGTGATGCAGCCTGGTGCTGTAATTGAGTGTCTCGGCTTCATTTCCCTTGCCATATGCTGGCACAAGCTGATCTTTACCAGAATAATACCACAGTATCACCCAGACCTTCTGTGATGGGAGACAAGCTGTCTGAGAAACTTGCAAAATAACTTATCTGAAAAAATGTCTCAGAAAACGATGGCAAATACTAAAGAGGAGAGTTTCTTTTGATTTTCTTTTGTTAAAGCTCGAGTGTGACTTCCTCCTTTTTTTTTGTTTGGTTTAATTAGACATACAGGAGAAGTGTGCAGGTGCCTGAGGAAAAAGCTTAGACAAAAAAGGTTATTTGTGCGTTGCAGTTGCCTCTTCATGCCAGCGTGTAAAAATAAAAGATCACAAAGCTGTCTTGCCTGGTAGCCTTTATCCTTAACAGTGGGGCGTCTCCAGAAGACTGCTCTTGATTTCACAACGGAGGCAGTAATCTTATTGATAATCTTTGTTTTGGCTTGCAGCAGCTAGACAGAGCTGTAAGATCAGTGTGTAAGACTTTACGTGGTCAGCATGGCAGAGATTTTATGATAAGCAGCATCTTAAGACATGCAGGACAAAAAGTGGAAAAGAACTGTAATCTGGAAGCTCATCAGCACCCTTTTTTCTGAAGACTGTTTTTGACGCGGTTTGAGTTTTCTGATAGTGTTTATCAGTACAGAGCCTTTGACCTCAAAAAAGGATCAATATGATGCCCATATTGCACATATTGCATATTTAATACTTGCTCCAAGCTCTGGACTGGATCGCAGCAGCCATTTCTCACAGCACACAGCAGTAAGACCACAAGAACAGCTCCAGGGTGAAAGATAGCCAGGAAATTGTTTGTCCACATGTCACCATACTGGGACATACATTTTTTGTCCACAAAGTAGAATGTTAGTTATTAATATTAATTAATATTAGCATAACCCAGCAACAATAAAGTAATTGTTATGTTTAAGCATTTAGTTAAAGCCATAATGTAGTAAAATAAATTTTTCAGCATAGCTAAACAATTAATTACACATTCAGATACATATTGATGGTGTTGTGGGTCATTTAATTAAGTAAAATGTAGCCCCTTGTTTGTTTGGGGATTGAGAATCAATGATTGGCACTGGAAATTCAAACTATGTGTATTCTATCTAGGGTGCAGTTATATCAACCTGCAGATTCCTGACTAGCCTTAAAGAAAGGGACTTGAATTGACTCAATATAAATCTGCTTATGAAGTAGATTTATGATGAAAGTACTAGTCATTATAGTACAACCCATTCAATTTAGGGAGAGAATCAATGTTGTTAGGATTCATAATGGAAGAGCACTTATTGAAGAGAGTCTTGTTATCTCATAATGAAGTAAAACCTAGTGGATGAGGGCTTTGTGTTATCTGCACCTTTTATTTTTTTTACCTTACACTGTATCCTACTATTTGTTTTTCTTATAGTTTCTACTTACATTATTGTGTTATATTTACTACATAGATTATCTGCTATGCTAGTTCACTCTGACAGCAGATGTAATTTTTAGAGATCTGTGGAAACTGAAAGATGAAATAGTGTTTTAATAGTATATCCATATTGTACAAGAATTGTTTCTGAATGGGCAAAAGAAACCGTGCAAGTCTAATTGACCACTTTAGTAATCTCTGAAAGGACTGCACAGAGGCTGTTTGTACTGGATTTATTTATTAGACAACAACACAAAACAAACGACTCTGAACATGCATAGAACAATCAGTAATGCAGGAAAATTAGTTGAATTGTGGTGTGATGCAAAACAAACTCAACACTTGAAAAACAATCAACCAATTGTTTCTCCTTTAGTAAACACTGACCTTTGCCCTTGTTTGCTAGAGTGTTTCAAGGATAAAACTAGAAACAGCTAATTTCTAGGTCATTAAAGAAGCGTCACTGACGTCACTCCAAAGTACAGAATGCAGTTACTGTCCTGAGTTGGACTTTCCATTTGTCTTTCCCTTTAATAATTTTATTGATAAGGCAAATGGCTGGTTGGGAAGCAAAGCTGTTTGTTTTAGAGGCCAATCTGTTTTGCTGCCTTCTCCCTGTGACAGCACTAAATAATTAATTGTCAATTGGATTAATGAGCGTGTAATGAGTTTGTGCAGTAATACACTTCTCCTGAATGTGCTGAGAGGGGCTAAAGCTCCTTTCCTCCCCTCCTTTTTATACAAACACAAATAACAGAGCCTGACCGTGATGGATTACTGCTGTCTCTTTATTCCCCCCACACTTCCACGACTGTCTGCTGACTGCTTCTCAGCATAGCAGCAACCCCGCTTTCAATATCCATCTTTTGAACAGTGTGCGAATAAATGTCCATTTTGTAAACCAAATGAAATGTTCATGGATCCTGAAAGGTCAAGCAAAACATTGAGGTGTGGCTAACATTGCATCAGGGCTTCTCTTGCTCTTCAGTGGTTATACCCAGTTCTAAAGTGATAAGAGTTAAAAACTAAGAATAATGTCATGTTTAACCATGGTAGGTTTGCTAAAATGGCACAACAAGACATTCAGGTAAGCTATTTATCAACCATTTTGAGAATGTCTGATATTTTACAGCATTTTGTAAGATTGAGTATTATAGAAGGCTCTCTTTTTAAAAAGAGAAGAGGCCTTAGGGAGGTTGATGTTTGGGGGGTGGGGGGGCTGAAGATGAAGGATGTCTTTGAAACCCAGCAAGCAAACTGGGGAGGTGGTTCGTTGCACAACCCCTGTGGAGACTGATGTCTGGCTGCAGAACGGCAGTGCTGTATTGAGTGTTCACAGATCGCTCAGCTCACTCGCATTGAAGTGCTCACCGCTGGCATTTCACGCTACTGAGTCAAAGAGAGAGAGAGATCATAGGTGTCTGAACTGGAAAGAGATCGACTGAGCCGAATATGAGTCATCAGGAAACATTTCAGCTGTACTTCTCCGGTACTTACAATAACCTGTGCCTCCTTCTTAGCTGCAGTACAAGTAATGGGTGTCATGATTACATCACTTTGCTGTTGCCTGTGATGGAGAGGATAGTTCCTGAGGTTCCAATGTGTGCCCTTTATTCTTAGCATTGAGATCTTATTGCAGGGAATCAGATGAGACTTGTGGTGTGCAGCAGTTTGATTCATTTCAGGCTCGCCGAACTGTAAGTATATTAGACAGCACAAACATTTGGGTATTTTAAATTTCCTTAATTACTTTCAGTGCTTTTTTGTGATCAAGTGTGTGAGGTTCAACTAATATTAAATCTTTACTGTGTCATGAATATAATTTGTGAAAAACCTGCAGATGCATAAAATCTGAAACTGATCAAACTGTCTCACAATGTGAGCCCGGTCTCTTCCCCTGTGCTGTGTGATCCTTAGTGTCAGAATGGAGAACTTCTATTAAGCCATCATTTTGTCTTCATTGCCAACACTGAGATAATGCATGTTTTCAAGGTGCTGCCCAGGATGTGCATCCTTGAATGTCAGTTATACGTTATGTCCAAATAAAAAAAAATCTTGTGATTCAGAGAGAAGAGTGCCTCCAACTAGTCCACCAGCAACAACTTGTTGTTTTAGAGATCAGTACTAGCTAGGCTCAGCAGGCCCTTGGGAGCAGGGGTAATGCAATCCAGTGCATTGGCAACTGAATCAGACATGCTTTTTCTGAGCATCATCATCTCATTCAAGCTAAATAACTTACATCAAAATAATTAAACTTGACTGTTAATAATAATTCACATACCGAATCTATCCTACGTTGGACAGATTTTAGAAAAGTCTGTGTACGATATTATTTCGCTTAACATTCCACCGGTGTCCTCTTATAATTGTCCTATTTCACACACAATAATGTACAAAATAACAAATTAATTGAATGAATTTCTTCAAAGAAGGCATCTATATTTACATTTTAATGATAAAGTTGAAACAAAATCTCTAAAATATATTGGCCATTAAAATTTAGATTTAAAAACAGCTGAACATGGTTGGAAATGTCATTTTCTAAAGCGAATGTCCCAGACCAAAAACAAACCAAACTGAAAGTGAATCATCTCTGCTTTGAAAACAAATGATGGTGATTTCATTCATGGTTGCAGTGTTTATTTATTTAGCTTTTAGTTTGTGTCCTCAAAAGCCAGAATGTCCAGAATTAAATGTGTTCCAACTCTGTTTCTCTATCAGGTTACTTAGCACAGTCTACCCCTGCTAAGCTAATTGTTAGGCCAGGCCAGTGAGTCACAGACAAGGATCAGTTCATGTGAGCTGCTAGCCATACAGACAGACTGGTTTGCTTGGCCAGCAATGGAAGTGGGGTGAAAGACACAAGAGAGCTACAGCCAAACTCCCTGTTTGTATAATCATTTCTCTGCAGGATGCGACCTTATTAGGCATGTGTCCTTCCTAAGTCATCCAACCAGGTCTGTTTTTGTAATGACGTGTTTTCCTTTTTTTAATGACCAGTATGTATTGCCTCAATACCACTTGCTGCTTTTATGTTGCAATTTTAAATATGGAATAAGTCGCCTGATCTCCTCTCTCAACGTAGGGTGGGTTGACTGTTTTTGTGCAATCCAAAAATAAAATTGTTTGGACCGCTCAAATGTTTTTTTTCGGCCACCGTTGTTTGTCAAAACATTTCTTCCAGCTGAGAATTTGCTCTGCGAGGTACTCTTACCAGTTGCCACATCTCCAAATCCATATACTGTACCATTGGTCTGCAGTGATCCATCGACTTTAAAAAGAAATCATTGACCGAAGAGATTCAGGTCTTGGCGTGTTTGGGATTCAAAATGTTCTGTGACTGAAAAGAAGTTACTCAGAAAGACCTTAATGTACGTAAACCTCCAACTGTACTGTAGTTAAGTAGATATTTCAGGGAACATAACAAACAGCATTTCATTAGTGGACTGGATGCAGCATGTTTCTCCCTTAATGGCTTTTGGCTGGTTTTGAAAGAAAATGGTCTTATTCCCAATTTTATCTAAAACAGAGTTCATGAATTTCATCCTTCATGCCAATTGGATAGTTGGTCTCTTGAGCTTGAAATAAAATGTATAAAGATGGTCTCTGACCTTTCAATTGACAGAAAATATACAGACAATGTTGTGCAGAGCAAGCCGTGTTTTTAGTGAACAGATTAAAGGGTTTCAAATATTACAGTAAGTTTCCCAGGGGCCTTGTGTTTAATTGTGTCAGTGTGCCACTAAGAGAAATTGTTAGAGAAAAATGTTTTTGATTACTCATGATAATCTTTCTGAGATTTATAATATTATTTACAAATATGTTGTAGTGAACCAGTTAAATCAACACATTATCCGATGTGCTATATGTGGAGTTTATAGAGGCTGATAAGGCTAAGTGTGAAATGCTAACTTCAGCTGTTTGAGTATGCCAGGAACTTTTTTCATCTCTAAGGGTAATGTAGTGACCTTCACAAATCTATCCACAACAGTTTTTGAGTAGCAGAGTTCTGTTACTTTTTTATAAACATTTTTGTATATAGCAGTTTTGATATTTATTATTGGACTGTGAAAGACCGTTATATAGTTTTGTGTTGCAGCATATTCTGGATTGACAGTACTGCAGAAATATTTAACTTTTTTTCAACTAAAATTTTTCAACTGAAAGATGCCTTTTCCAATAGCCTATTGCTTGATTATCGTACCTATCCCTAGAGGGGGCTTGAAACAGTACTATATATTATTCATGCTGTCCTGTATCCCAGAGGACAGCTTGTTGTATTTTTTACAATATGTGTTTTGATTTAGTTTGCTGTTCTTTTTAACAATTACTTGACATGTTATCCCTTTTATATATCAATTCAGATCTTGCCAGGAACTAAGTGAAGCAGAAAATGATGATTTAAACAAGAACAACAGGACTGAGAATTGTGCAAATTGCATCTAATGAGATGCAGCGAAAAAATAAAGTTCTCCTGTACGCGGGATCATGCTTCTGCTTTTGCAAGCTAAACAGGCAGTGGACCATAGAGAATGCATGTTGAACACATCATCAACAATCTCCTTTCCGCTGAAGTTTAATCTGTTTTATTGGGAATCTCTCTTTGAATAATACAGAGCGTGAGTTACTCAAAAAACTGTTTATTCCCTAGCACACCTGCAATTATCAGACACACTTTATCAAGTTGCATCTTTTAACATTTGCAACAACTTGCACAAAACAGGGACTTTGTTTATTTGTTTGACCTTGATAAAAAGCCAGACAAATGGAAAAATAAAAGTCCTAGGGCCTGTATTTTATCCTTGTTCATGTTTTCTTGATAAGTGGTGTGAAAATCTAGTTTTTGCATTGTTGTTACTAAGCATGAAAGGTCAACAGAAGGAGGTTATTCAGAAATTGCCAAGGAACTTGTAAAAATAATATCAGTGTTTATAATCATTGTTTGTTAAGCAGTGACTGAAACAAACCACATTAACAATATTGTGTTTAATTGTGTGGCATCATAGTTCGAGACTAAATATTGTGTCTACCAAGTAATAATATGCATTTACAGAAGTATTACCAGGGATCCCATCCAAATGTTTCTCAAAAGAATATAGGGTATTGGCTTCAACAACAAGGCTGGGTATCCTGTTCCACACTCCCACCTTTTTTGAGTAAAGAAAATCTTCCTGTTTTCTGTTTTAGCTAGCCTTCCTTGTTGTTGTTGTTTGCCCTCTGGTTCATGTTTCACTGTTCTTTCTCATGAAGTCTGCTGCATTGACTTTGTCAATGCCTTTGAGTATTTTTAATACTTTAACAGGTCCCTTTGTAATTTTGTCTGTTCTGCACATGAAAGATTCAGTTCCTTCAGTCTGTCATTGTAGGATATTCACTTAAGCCCCTGAATGTAGCTGGTTGTTCTTCCCTGGACTGATTCCAGACCAGCAATATCTTTTCTCTAATGTAGCGACCAAAATTGTCTACAATAAGTCCTAAATGAGCCCTTACTAGTATGCTATACTTACTGCCTTGCAGTTCTGGGGTCCTAGGTCTAATTACTGGGGTACTACGTGGGAGTTTGTATGTTTTTTTCTGTGTTCCCGGGTATTCCAGTTTCCTTTAACATTCCAAAGAAATACTGGTAGGTTAATTGGCTTTTGTGTAATTGGTCATGATGAGAATGTGTGCGTGTTTGTGTCTGTGTGTGCCTTGCGATGGACGGCTGCCCCTTCCAGGGTGTCTCTCTCCTTGCACCTGTTGCTTTCTTGGTTAGGCTGTGGCTTTCCCTGTGACCCTGTACTGGATAAGTAAATTAGAGGATGAATATCCATTCATCCTCTAATTTTTAATGCTCTTTATTTAGCAGTGTACTTTATAATTTCTAATGTACTTTATAATATTTTAGTGCTCTTTATTTAGCAGTGTACATAAAGCCTTGATTATCTACTCAATAACTTAAGTTGGTCATTTAATTTAAGTGGATACATATTGCAACACAAGTTAAAATTACAGAAATCAAAATCATTCTTTAAAGCTTGGTATTTAGTCCGCAACATGAATTACCCTATTAATTAGAAATAACGTGGCACCATTCTCATTTGAAAATGAAATGCAACAAAAGCATTGTCACGGAGCAGCGTTATCTCAGTCATCTGTGACAGTGTGCACAGTGGGTGTGTGACTTAGATACTAATAGGAGAGAGGAAAAGGTACAGGCATCTGCATGAGACAGCAATAGTAAGACCTGCTGTGGCTGTGTTCAACCATTCTCTCTATATAAAGGTCAAACACACTCAGGCATTAATGTCTAATCGACAAGTTGTAAGACAGACTATTTAAGGATTACAGTTAGACCGCCGAAAAGGATAATATTCCCCTTATTTTAAAAGGGAGGAGCAGGCTGGCTCTCTTGTAGGTAAAAAGGGTAAAGAAGGGTTTGCTTTCTCAGAAGGTTAAAGTTAGAGGGGAGCAGCACAACACTGCTCTCGTGACATTTAAAAATTAAGTTTACCTGGAAATCTGGTGAGGCAAAAGCAGGTTAGAAACCGAGTCAGGGTGGAACTTTTTTACACCAAGGTTGGTCCAATCTCTCCCCCTTCATTCACCTTTCACCATAGCTCATAGTGATGGCTTTATTGAGGTTACAGCAAATAGGGAGCAGGTATCCTGTAAAAGAAAGTACGTATGTGTAGGTTCTCACACTATGCTACAAAGGGAAGAGGGCCTGCCACAGGCATTTAGACATGGATTGTGGAAAATGCATTAATGAATGGTGGCTGTTAGTTACCCTTGACTAAGTTAACAAATTTGAAGGTATTTAGAAGGGAAAATGAACAGGCTATTCTCAGTTGAGGAGTGAAAGGAAATGAAGGTTTTCTTTAGTGTGTTCATGGAGTGTGAATCATGATTTTAGAAAGATAGTGGCTTTTAACTTTACATAATCTATTGTATTTTATCGCATCTTGTTAGAGGGATGAAATAAAATCTAACATCAAAGATCAAAGCACCAATGGCATTTTTAACTGTAGAGGCCTTAAGGAGGAAGGGGCATGAATTTGTGAACAATGTAAAGCTCACACACAGCTATAAAACCAATTATCACCTTAACACAGTGGGGAAAATGGATGCAGATATCTTGTGTTGTGATTTGCACCTTCATGCAGTTTTGCATGTCTGTTTTGCAAAGGGATTACTAGTCTGCAGTTTTAGTAGTCCCTAGTGAATAAAACGTAAACATTTACAAAAAGGCATTTTATCATTGTAAAAATGAGAGTTTATTGTGAAACTTTTAAAAGGCTTGTGATACAAGCCTCTAACAGAAAAGCAGAACAACTGTGATTTTAATTCACTGTTCTCAATATTAAATATTTGCTTCCCTTACTAAAGTGTCAATGAATAGCTCCTACTCTTTGTAATTATTCACAACAAATTTCCCTGATTTTTATGTGTGGCAACTGAAATTGTAGTATTGCCACAACTGTAGCCACAAGCTGAATAGAAGACTGAAGAAAAGACTGAGTTTGATAGAAACCTGAGTGGTAGATCTTAGTGGTAGTGTGTCATGCAGCCCTGTCTTTATCACTCTTGTGTGAGATTTGTTGTAAAACTAGATTGTAAGTAAAGTAACACCTCAGCTGAAGATTTTCATTGGTGCACATGTTTTTTTTTCCATAGTAACAAGTTCATCTTTAAAAGTCTTGACGGTTCTTCATTGATCAGATGTCGCAGATTTTTCATTCATATTTAAGGAGTTCTCTAAAGTCATAAAAGGTTTTACTAAAGCATCCTCTCTCATCTGATACAAAACTGGAAGTCTTGAGAAAGGCAGAAACTGGTCTCTTCCTTTTAGTTAGCTTAATGTAGCTTAACAGTTTCTTACCATCTTTCTGGTCTCCAGCATTTTAACGTCTTATGTGAAATCCAGTGTCCTGGCTGTACCCTTCTCTTGCTTTCTGGCCACAGATCCATGCTAACCAGACAGAAGTAAAGTTTTAAATATCTTTATTTATGGGAAGAAAACATAGATATAAAATAACTAATGTACTATAGTAATTTGGTTGTTATGCAGCTTAGCTTTACATTGATCTAAGTATACAAAGAGGATTAATACACAACAAGAACAATGTTAGTTACCTTCATGTTAGATTACTCTAAACTTCTGAAATATTATAAGTCAGATATTTATGAGATTTAATCTTTCTGCTTCACGTTTGTAGCACTGCTTTAGTCACTGCTACATATTGTTATCTGTGACTGGAAGCACAGTCTGTGAAAGAATTTCATCTTGTTCAAGAAGGTGATGGGTGGAATACCTTGTTATTTTATTTCTTAGAAATAAATGCTTTATTTCTGAGAATGGAAATGGACTGTACATGTTTTCCCGGCATCAAGAGTATCTAATATGAGATATGTGGAAAAATGGAAACTGCCTTTGGGAATAGAAATTCATTCAGTCTTGTTTTATTACCTTTGTTCCAATTGTACTGTAAAAAAAGATGTTGCCTTAAACTTTATTGGAGAAAACTGTGAACTGAGAACCAAGTCTTTAAAATTCTTAAAGTCAGCCCAGGACGGTCTGACTTTCTTCACATTTATTAGTGAAACTAGAGCCTATTGACACAGGTGAAAACCAATTTCCACCTGGGAAGCCAAGTGGGAATTCCAATTCGGAAGCCATTCTTTCCTTAAAAGGTTGTGGGTGTTTGAAACAAACTGCTAGAAGTGTTGTTGAGGCCAACTCCCAAGGGACCCTTGAAAAACAGCTGGATGTGATGCTTGGATTCATAAACTGCTAGCCAGCTTATGATTAAAGTGAGGTGAATAGTCTCTTCTTATTCGTAAGCTTTCTTGCATTCTTATAAGTGCGCAACACAAGGGCACTGTACAACACTGAATTTTTTAGACACAATCTTTTTCTTTGACTTGAAAAGAAGTGATGACTTTGTGTTCCTGACTGCCACTGGCACTGAGTACTAGAGACACACTACAGAGTGCCATGTCCTGAGGTTACAAACCTCGTCTTGGTGCGCTTTCATCAACCTGTAAAATGTAATGAGACCACATGCCCCTTAAAGCATGAACTTGTCCTGTCAGCAGGCCAAATCTTAGAATTTTGTGAAGGAGAAAAACTGCTTCTGTGAATCCCTATCTTTCTCCAAGACTCTTAGAGTGGGGAATTTTTATTTGCTCTCGCTGAAAATGTATGAATCATGTTAAAAAGACAAATATTTGAATTGTGGAAGGAAGACTTACATGTAGAAAACACAACTGGCAATTACTGTCTCTCATAAGATGGTTATAATAAATAAAGTTGTTGTGGGAGCCCTCAGACCTGAATAACTAGCCTCAGTATAGATTTTGCCCTCTGGGTTAAAAACAGGACAAAAAGACCCACTTTCTGTCTGAAATGTGACGATATCATCTGTGTTTATAAGCATACAAAAAAAAAGAAAATCAGGGCACAGATGGTGGGTAGAGCAGTTGCTGCAGGGTGCATGCAGACAGAAATATTTCAGATGAAATAAGGGTGTTTTTCCCTTCACCCCACAAGTATGAAAATTGAAACAAAATCTTTCACGGGTTTCAGATAATTCTGAATTTATTCAGATAATTCTGAATTCTGAATTCTGAACCTAGCTATCTTACCCATATCTACCAACTATTTTATTTGGCATAAAGAGAACAGGGATGACCCAAAGTCAATGCATTTGTGTCAATTTAAATATATTGCACATAAACGATTTCAGTCTGTAGAATTAACAATGTCTTGTTGTGCATGATGCAAGAAAAGCAGACAGTGTCTATCACTTCCATTCCATTAGAACTGGACTTTTTTGCGCACACAGAGGGCTATTGTCTGAGCCTCCAGTTCTCTGTCAGCTGGCATGTAATGTAGGTAGAGAAAATGCCTCCAGCTTCATTCTGAGTCTTCTTTTGTTTTAGCTCCAAGATGCTTAATTTTGAAATTCATCTGCATTTGTATTTTCATTACAGTAAAAAATAACTAAATAACTTTTGAGTAACTGAATAACCTTTGCAAGTAAGTGCACTACATATTTCACATTTTCAAGTTAATATGTGAAATGCTCATGCAGACCTCTGAAACAGGTGAACAGCAAAACTAAAAACTGAGTCAAAATTGAAAAAAAAATATTTTACTTTGGTAATTGTATTGGTACTTGTGCTTTTTAAAGAGGGTTTAAAAACACTATCCTGAACTCTATCCTGAAATTATATTACTAAATCTTAAGGCAGTATTAATAAGTATGGTGTGTTTAAATGATTGTAATGCAATGTAATGGATTGTTTTGTCTTTTCATGGAAACAAAGCTGTTAGTTGTTTAAAATGTGTGGAGGCATATTCATTTGTACCTGAGTGTATTTTAATTTGTCTCCCCCAACCTCAATGAACACAGGGACATGGCGTGAGGCAAAGCTAATCACGAAACAAAATATGAATTTTGGTTGACAGCACAGACGAACAAGATGAAGGTTGTGTGAACAATTGTATTTTGCTTAATTATTGATTGGTGAAATTAAAGCATCCCTCCTGCTATTTAAAGGAATGATCAAGTTCTGGGTCTGAAAATGTGTCATTCACAGATTAGTCCAAATTTTGATATTTTAGGTCAGCACAGGTCTTTTATAGCTCAAAGCCTAACACAAACCCTTTGTGATCTGTAATTCTCCTCTAGTCCTGCCCTTCAGAGTACCTGGACCTACAGTTTGGCTCCTTCCCTCCCTAGCACAGAACCTCACCCTGCCTGCACTCAGAACACTGGGGCTCTTTGTGTCAGCGCTGGCCCTCGCTTTTCTCTTTGTGAGAAGCGACATTCCGAACATTTCTGTGCATCTGCTGGACGAGAGAGCCGAGATCTAATCAGGGAGGGGAAATAGGATGCCTCTGTTCATTCCTGCTCCAGCGAGCAGGGCCAGCCAGCTGGAAAGAGACTTCAACCCACTTATTCAGCACCTATATTGGGGGAGGGGGTTGTACATATAGTCTGGGTCAGGTTGTAGGGAATGATGACCCGTTCGCCTTTCCTATTGTACCTTTACAGAATGGCACCATGTTTCTTTGAAGGAATGCGAGTTGCAACTGGAAACATGCCGTTCAAATTGATGAGCTCAACAGCAATGCCATTGTTTTCAAAGTCCGCAAAGAAGCAGCCAGAAGCAAAGCTTGGAGTGGGGTCAGTTGCACTATCATCGGCTGTGCTGCCATTGAATGATCTACGTTCAAAATATGATGCATGTGTCAGGAACTTTGTTTTTATTGTTTCTCATTTGTGCTGCTGTTTATGATTAGTTATGATATTGTAAAAAAAAGTAAAATGGATGGCTTTATATAAAGAACAACATCAATAATAATGTGTATAAAACTCTATGGATACTGACAGATGTGTATGTCTTATTGATACTACGGCTTTTTGATTTAATAAAATGTACACCTTCATGACTTTGTTAGAAGGGTGTTGACCTTATCAATCCATCAAAAAAGTGGTGCTTTGCTCATTCTAATCAATTTTGCAGTGAAGTTTTGGCAAGAAGCTATACAAAGATCAATTCTGTAAGATCAGGGGACGCATTGTCATCAAAACGTTGTTTAGGAAAGATTCTAAAATGGCCAGCTGCTAGACCGGTTCCTCATCTGAATCTCATGAGCTGTGATGCAAAGCTAAAAGAGAAAAATAGTTTCATTCTTTGCTAACAACATGACCGGTGTCTTCAGAACACTGAACGGATTAAATAAAGTCGATTTCATCTAACACAACATTATGATACTCGGGGAAACAAGCTGAGAATTGATTCAAGGTGACATTTTTTTTTTGCTTTAAGTTTGTAATACTTGGATTGGTGTCATAAGCCATGTTGTTGATCTGCCACGTAGAAATTGTTTGAGAATCAGCCTGGTAGATTAGTACCATCATCTAAATTATAAGACATGGAGAATGACAGACATCTGGAGGTCCTGTTTTCATTGCAGAGTGTTCCTATTGTATTTAAGAAGGTGAAAGACAAGTTGAGTTTAATGTAGAAAGTTTTGAGTAATTGCAATGTTGATCAATATTATGGCAATGAAGTGTCTTATTTTGCCAGTGTTTGGGTATAATCGTGTGATTTCTTGATTTTTTTTTAGTGAAGAAAGACTGCAATGCAGAAGGGGAAGAGACCTGATTACTTTTCAAAAATACTTTTGGTTATGTAAATAAACTTTAAATGTTTTGACAAGAAATGCCTACGTCAGGGTAAATGGCTTGAAAGAACTACTGAGAAACCTATATACTTACAACTGTTAATATTAAAGGTCAAATTATGCAAGATAAGACAATTTCTATTAACGAAGAACTATATCTTTATAGAATGTATACGTAATCAGATGAGTATAATAGAATTGCAAATGGGCATAAATTAATTAATTAGTTTAAAGGTGTTATTAAACTTGGTCAAATGCTGTGTTGTTTTCTGCTGTTTCCAATTCAGTATTATGTAATTACTAAGTTTAATGATGCCATTGTCACTAATGGAGTTGCCTACATCTGACATATAGCTAAGCATAAATTTGAGAAAGCTGGATGATATTGTCAGAATCAGTCTGATTTGTAAACTGTTGCACATTGTAATAACCTTTGTAACACCAGATAAGGGTTATTAAAATGCAATTAAATAATTAGTTTACAATTGGTAATGAATCAAGTTTCTGAATAAATGCACATAATTCAATTAGCATCAATAAAATAAGGCATTTCATTATCCTTTATAAAAAGAAGTGGTCTCGGATAGAATTCAATATCATCTAATTAGGAATAACGGTTTCAAGGCAACGAATCCAAATGGCAGTCACCCTCCCTCCTCAGTGATTTAACATTTTCTGTCCCAAAATACCTTAGATATGAAAATGGATGCTAAACTTCAGTGATGTGGGAAGATAGTAGGTTACATATCTCAATGTGGCTGAACACTGTAGTATTATAGTATTATACTCATACTCATCTGAACACTGTAGTGTTAAGCTATTCTGGATTTAAGAACATGTTTAACTTTGCAAACATAAGCTTTGACATCTGGCTATTGAATCATACACATTACTCATTTAGTACTACAGGTTATTACACTTTTGATGAGCAAATTGTATTATTTAGTAATATGATCAGTGTTTCAGAGAATTGCATTTCATGGCTTCATTAGGTTGAGTACCAAGCTCCGCATGTGTCCTTAGCTCCGCATAATTAAAAACATAACATATCTGTTTGCATGTTTGTGTTACACTTTGCTATCGCAGTTCACGTTGCAGCTTGTAGTGACTCTTGATGAATGAGCCCCTTTGTGCGTAAACTGTTATGCGACATTGTAAAAGGTGGATTGGACAATAAGCAGCAAATCATCACATGTGGAAAATTACTGTAGCCTCGCAGTTAAGCAGACATGTCCTTTCAGAGAGCTGCCCAGGGCTGTAGGAGGGCTTCTGGTGCCACGTTCTTGGCTGTTGCTGCAGCTGTGTCTTTGTGCTCCCATTCCCTGAGCCCTTGATGTCATACAGTGATTTATACAGTCGGCTGCATTGGTGTAACCTGGTTTGCTTTATAATCACTGCTTTAGGAACGCCAGTCTCGGAAAATGCCAGACGTTTCATAGCCTTGCCATTGGTTTTCAAAGACAGTAAATCCTGATAGTGAAAGGTAATTTGAGTTAATTGACCTTGGTAGCTGTATTGCTGCAACAGTAAGGGTTTCCTTTCGGTTGGCAATCACTCTGTCTTTGTACCTAAAAGGCTCTGCTTGTGTTATAGTCAGACATTATACAAATACTCTGAGACACAAAACGCACAAGCAGATTGTTTTTACAATCCTGATTTGGACATGGATAAGCAGGTGGTTTACAAGCAGAACGGTGCAATTTCGGGTCCTAGTGTAAATGTAGTTACAGATGTAGGGCTGCTGTGTTGTATCGGACAGCTTTGCACAGTGTGCTCTGCAATCCAGTGGCTGCTGGCACAAACCCAAACCAAGTTCCTCTGGGAACCCTCCAGGAGCCCTCTGCTCTAATCCTGTTTCCTAGTGCTTTTATTACCTACTCATCCATTGCCTGCCAGCCAGGAGAAATTATTACACTATATTCGGTTTCACAATCGTAAAGTAATTAAAAGCCATAAATTAAACAAACAAAATACATTTTAGTCTTGATAGTGTGTGTGGGGGCTGTCACATGAAAGAGACAAGCACATAAAAAACTGCCTCGAGTGAGAGAGGACCCTTTGGCTCATGAGAGCACACTTAATTCCCATAATTCAAGTGACCGTAACATAGTGTCTAGCGTCTTTTTGATTACTGAGTGAATATTTTTTATTTAGTAGCCTTGAATTCTAAGCATTTGTACTTGACATGAAGGTGTATCTTTCCTTCACTTATGAAGCTGCCATTACTAAGCTTTCTTTCATGTCCCCAATTTTTCATAGTTGAACAAAGGTTCACTTTGTTCAGGATTATGAAGGCTCTAATGAGAATACCCTCGGCTATCATCTGTTAAAGTTAAAACTATTGTCTGTCATAACAATTTACTGTGTTCATTCTCCTGCACTTTCTAAGACTTCTTTGTCCTTAGACATTTTTTCTAAGGATGTCTGAGGAGAAGTCTCTGGACTGTTCTTCACCTTTAATTAGGCAATCAAGAAGCCTAACTGTATAATACGAGACTAGGGGTTGCACAACATATCATATCTTCAATGACTTCAACAGTCTGCAACAATTGAACAAAAATGTATTCACAGTAATAGTTATGGATTATCCTTAGAAACTGGATTTAGTGAATCTTCTCAAAAATACAAAGTGGACACTTAAAAATTATAGGCATATGGTACATTTACATATTTCTATATATTATTAGATACCAGATTTACAGCTGTGCTTTATTAGTGCATGTGTGAAAGTACAAACGAGCTGTGATAAACTTGCGTACATTTTCAAGAAGTGAAAACATGCAGGCATTTAAATGTAAATAGGTGATTCAAATTGTTTGCATCTGGTATAGTTTTCAATCTCTTAAAAAAAATGGCAAAGCATCTGCAGGCAAACCACTGCAGGAGAGAAAAAAAATAGAAGACAAAATTTAAGAATTATTTTAGAAAACAGAAAATGTTGAACATTTAAATTGAATTAAAATGATTGGCTTGTCAGTCTAATTACAGCTGTCACGCGGGACAAAATATCCTTTTGAAATCTGCAGCTCTTTTGAATATCTGGTCCAAAGTCCCTGGTTAGAAGATCACATTCCTAATATAAATTCAGCAGCCATGCCTGAAATAAACCTGCCTCAAAGTCAAGCTGAGTGCCACAGCTTCCTGATCTCTTGGGGTGCCTGTCTCCCGCATTCCTAAAAGGGGAAAGCTGCTCTGCCTCTGAGCTCATTTGGGGAGCATTCAGCTGTAGAAAACAAACTTCTCTGTCTCCTGCAGACAATCTGGAAGGGATGGACAGGGGTGCCAGCTGTTCTGTGCCTGATAAAAAATGGCTGTGTACCATCTAGAAAAGGAACTTACGGAATACAAAATCCAATTTTTTTGTTTGAAGCGTGGGATGGAATGAGGCTGAATATGAGGTACTGGGAGATGAGATATAGTGACTGAACCTGAGCCTCTGGTGAAACAGAGTAGAGAAACCGCTGCGCACATTTATGATTGCACAAACTGTATTGTTCTTTTCTGTACTAAGGGAAGCAGAAAGACAGTATTTTTAGCTATTGTTTTGACCTCTGGAATTTGTGTGCATAGATTTGCTTGACTTAACAGGCTTAAGACATTCACACTGGCTAACTTTCGCTCTTGTAAAAAAAAAAATCTCATCACGCACTTCTGTTTGTAAAAAAAACTGTGCAAACTCAGTGCGGTGGCCGATCTATTTCTGTCTGCATTGTGTCCCTCAGGCTCGGAGACCAGTTCTACAAGGAGGCCATTGAGCACTGTCGCAGCTACAATGCCCGTCTGTGTGCTGAGCGCAGTGTGCGCCTGCCGTTCCTGGATTCCCAGACCGGGGTGGCACAGAACAACTGCTACATCTGGATGGAACGGCGCCACCGTGGGCCAGGTGAGCGCTGATGCCAGTAGAGGAAGGGTGAAGGAGGGCCGACTCAGAAAAAGCTTATCCCTGTTAATACAATTCTAATATTCATCGCAGACTCTGAGTTCTACTTCACAGCTACTTCAGTCCAGCTGCTGCTTCAAACAAATATGCAGGAAATAAAAAAATTCCAAGTGTTTCCACATCCTATTTCATTAAGAGGCTATCCCTTAGGACTGTAGTCCTCCTGGGAAGGTTTCTGTTTAGTCAGGCCTTTGCCTTTCAGAGACAGGCTTTGTGCTTTTAGGGGATGTTGACGATACCCCTTTTAAGAAGGAAAACAGAATCCCCAGTGAAATGTTCAAATGAACAGAACGCTCACTGAAGGGTTAGACCGATATATATCTTTGCCTCAGGTTACGACATATACTTTGTGGTGGCCGATGTCTTTCAAGTTTCAGTGTTTCCTGTTTGTCGTGCGACAATAGCGCTCTGTGTTTTCTGAACTCGACTTGGGAATGGCACAAAAATTGGAGAAACTCTATAATGCATTTGGAATCCCATACTCTGACCACCAAATGGAAATCTACTATACTTCAAAGCAAATCATATAAGGCATGAAAAATAATGATCCCACAGTGACTGAGAAAATAATATCATACTTATAGTAATCTAAATTCCTAATAATCTTACAGAGCAAGCCTACAAATGAATTATATGGTACAGACATCAAAGAACAATGTATGACTCAGCTTCCTTCTGCTGGCCAGTGGAAAAGACAGCCATGTTGGTTTGACCGTGACTGTGTTTGTTTAGGTGTGGCTGCAGGACAGATGTATACCTACCCTGCTCGCTGCTGGAGGAAGAAGAGACGGCTGCATCCCCCCACAGACCCCCAGCTACGCCTTTGCGAGCTCAAACTCGGTAGGAGAAAACGCAACATTTGGTGTCTTCGATATCTCCCCCACCTTCAGTAGTTACTGTTCTCCTCAGTTTGGGCCTCTCTTCTGCTGTAGAACAGCTTAGTTTCCCCCCTAACACTACACACACATAAGATAAGATCACTTTATTAGCCATATACAATTTCTTGCATTAGTAATTTGTCTTTTCGAATACCCCAGCTTGCTCTCCATGAGACACACAGGCACACAGACAGGGAGAGAGAAGCTTGGGGTCAGAGCACAGGGTCAACCATTTATATGGAGAAGTTGAGGTTAAGGGCCTTGCTCAGGGGCCCAACGGAGGAGGATTCCTCTGCCGGCTGCGGGATTTCAACCAGCAACCTTCCAGCCACAGGCGCAAATCCTTAGCCACACTGCCACCTCTTCGTTCATCATTCAGGGATTCAATCACATCATTCAAGTATTAGATTCACAATCTAATGTATTCAGTCAGGACTGTATGACTGTGGCAATTTGTGTTCTATCAGATGAAAACACAAATGATGAGATGAGAACACAGACGAGTACATTTTCACTTTCATGAAAAGGGTATTAGGGTACAGATTTTTCTGTCAGAAAAGGGATATAATGTTTGAATTATTGGTCTTCAAACTAAAGGCCACATAACCTTCAGTTCACCAATAGCAAGGAATTAGAATCAAGAGAAACAAGGATGTCTGCTGTTCTAAACAGTAATGAAATAAACATTTAAAAACACAAAATCATCAATTACCTATCTACTTAGAAAGAGCCCTGGAATGAAATGGCTCTGTGTTGTAGCTCTAATACTACTACATAAACCTTTTTTTCCTGTTTCATTAAGGCTGTTGCATTGAAATTCACTCATGGTGAATTTCTTCTCGTGCTTAAAAGAAATTAATAGAAGAAATCTCTCTTTCTTGTAAAAAGGGCTCCACATTACAGAAACAAAATGTTTTTTTATACAGGTCAGGTGATTTGCATTAACCAGATAAAAGAAAGCATCCTAAGGCTGGGTGTATTTACTTTCTGAATTAATTTTCACTCCAGTAAAGGATATAACTCTTCATTTGTAGTAGTTTTAGAAGGAATGTGTTGCAGACCTGTCAAGAATGAGTCTGATTTTCCTTTTCAGGCTTCTTACTATAGTCTTTTCCCACAGCTCCAACCAGCAGCAAAAACTGTTGCCAGTCACTGGGTTGTACAATTAAAATGAAACTGTTCAGGAAGCAGTCCCCAGTGCTTAGCTTTGAGTAATTAGAGCAAAAACAAACTTAATGGAATGAATTAAACAATTAATTCATTATAATCAGCTATTCCAAATCTTATTAAAACCTTATTGCTATAACATGGGAAATATGAGCATTTTTAATATTACAGTTTTGTTTGCAAGGAGTTAGCACGTTTTTGTGTCAATACCAAGGCACTGAGAGCTTAAATAATTTTTATTGAGAACACACTTCACATGGTACATTAAGTAGCTCCTGATGCACAAACTTCGAAAACCACTCGACATGAGAAAAGGCATCTTGAAGCACGTATAATGTGAGGATGGGGACCTGACATGTTAGCTGATTTAGTTTCCATTGCTATTTTCATCACATTCAGCTTTGTCAAACCCCAAGGAGGGTGTCCAGCATCACCAAGTCACCTCAGACAAAAGGAAATAAATACTGATTGGTTGCATTTCATAGCTCTTAGTAAAATTGGTTTTTAATTAATCTACATAGCAGTCTGTGTGCTTTTTTTAAAACTACAGTGTTCACAGAATGGGATGAGAAGAAACCCATTGAAACTGTTATCTCCAGGAAGTAATTCACTGTCTTATACCACACAACCAACATATGTGAATTTTAAAAAAATGGGTGTGCACTTACATGAAAATGCTAACAAGATCTCAGATTTTTAAAACCTTTTTGCGTACATCAACAAAAAAATAAGGGTGGCTTTTTAGGTCTATTTTTTAGTTCAGTTAAAAACCTTTGTTTTCCTTGTTCTGTTACCCAGAACATCTGGTGAATTGCTGGCGCTGTGTTCCTTTTGATATGGGAATCTGTAGGCACAGTTCATCTGGCCATGGCAGTAACCTGGAGTGCATGTGGAATGAGCTCTGCAGAAGCAGCCTGCTCTATTTTAAGATCCATCTCCCAGGGGGGAGCTGTCTAGTCACTGACAGCTGAAAGTCAACCTGAGCAGACACAATGGAAAGGGCTTCAGTGTGGCTCAGCATTCAATAAAGCTGGCTTATTCCACCCTCATCCTCCACCTTGCTTATATCCTTTAATTTCATGGTTTCATTTTTTTATTATTAGAAATCATAGAAAGGCAACCTTTCATTTTGGAGTGAAACCATCTGATTAGGATTGGTGTAGAAACAGGAATGCCTTTCATCTTTCCAGGTCAATATCAGGTCAGAAGTCAATGTTTTATGACACTTTTCTAAATGTTTCCCTTTTGTATTCCTGTGTATTCATGCTGATTATTTTATACACATAAAGAGGAACTTTAATGAACTATAATGTGGATGTTTACATTGCAAATGGCTGTTTTTCTACTCTGAACCTTATAACTGGCTAAAAGGAAAAAAAATCAAATTTGGCATTCATCTTAAACTCTTAAACACCTAGAATGCAATTGAAGGACCAAAATAAACCCAACAAAATAGTTGTACTGCATTTGTAACTACTGTCCTAGTAATCATCATAATAATAATAATCATCAGCATTATTTGATGGGTATTTATGTTTCTAAATAGATAGTGTGGAAAAGAATTTAAAATCAATACAATTATAAACAGATTGTTAATCCTGCATTGTTTATACTCCTCCTTGTGTTTTTCATCATTTTATCTTGAGCTTCGCCGTGTTCCAGTTTCATTAACTTGGTTGCCGATTTTGCCTTGATAAGGGCGATACAGCACACGGAATCAATTTAAAGGAAGGCACGATCATGGTATGTGTTGATCTGCAGTTTTTGAAATGAAATGCGTTTACTAGACAGGGTCTGATACAGTTTTTTTGTGGTTGGGTGGAACATACCAAACAAGCAAACCAACAGTAATGACACAGCCTCTTCAAGTGTACTGGCTGTTGATGAGACAGGCTCATAACTGGCTTCGCGAGCTGACTTTGTCCCCGGCGCGGCCCTCGAGGGTTGATGGCTCTGCTGCTTTGTCTGCTTCCAGAGGGGGAGCTCCCACAGAAGAGGGACAGCCAGCCCGCAGAGGGGACCACCTTGGAGGCTCTGTTGCGAGGAGAGGGGCTAGAGAAGAAGAGCAACTCCAAGGAGGATGAGAGCCTGCTGGAGATCCAGGTTGGTCCCAGCGGGATAGTGACATATGCTGGGGATGGGGGGAGGCTTTGAAGCCTCACTTTACCTGCTCATGCAACGAGCACAGGCTTGTCCTCGGGCTTTGACGAGACAGCATCTGTTCAAGCTGTAGCTTGTCATCTTCTGTCAGCAGCTGAAGCTGAGCAAGTGTTTTTGCAAGTATCCCTTAATGGAGGCATGATTCTTGCTTCGGCAAGGCAATCCTGTATATTTATAGAGAGGTTCAAAATCCCACACCAGTCCCTTAGCATGCACCCATAACCCACACAAGACGTGAATGCTTGCCAACAAAATGGAGGAAGAATAATAGGTAAGATATATAATATCAGATGATCAAGTCAACTTCCAGTGGGTCAGCATGTCATCTGGTTTAAAAGTTAGAGAACATCATCTGTTTATGCTGGGAAATTTTCACTGTCATGGCTCAGTGAAGGCTGAGTTGATGAACGCCTTATGAAAATAACTATTGCTTGCTTGTATCGGTAATTAGGCACAAATGATAAAGGGGATGTGTGAAATAGCCACCAGCTGGGCATTTAGTAAACACAAAAAATTGAAAGACAACAATGGAGGGGGAGGAGGGGTGAAAATAACAAAAGCAAACATAACAATAGCTATTAAAAGGCACTTATTAGTAGACTGTGCTGTGAAGTTGTTACTGGACCCATCAAGTTGAAAAATGTGAAAGAAACAAAAGAACACATTAAAGAAGTATTCATTTCTTTTAAGTGCTTGAGTAAAATTAGTACCAGGGTTTCTTGTGGGAGTGAAGTAATTCTGGGCTTTGAACTAAAAGTGGAGCCGCTTGTCTATTTTTGTCAAAGCATCACAGTCATAGGTTACAATACAATTAGAAAGGGACTCCTACCGCAGCAAATGAGGTGTTTTTATTTTGGTTGCTGCAAGTTTCTTTTATTCTTAAATCTGTGATCTGCCCTGTGCACCACTCCTCCATTTCTTTGACTCTTCCTCCACTTCAGAGAGTTCTGGAAGCTGAAGAAAATGGTGACGGTTTCCATGACGATGAAGATTTTGAAGTGGACACTCCAAAACGGAAGCACAGGACCAAAGGACGGGTGAGTATTTCACTGAGAGGCGATAACAAGCAAGCTGTGCTTCAGAAATGCCATCCTCTGCTCTCCTAGCCCACTCCCTAACTCTTTTTGCTTGCTCTGTGGAGCAGTGTTGGCATTTGTTAGCCATGTGTTAGTTCTGTCACATAAGGTATTGTGGTTAGGCAAAACCTACTAGGTGATTTTATTCATGTAAAAAAAGTTTCATTTATGAGTGGTATTAATTTTTGGTAAATGCAATACTGTTTCTAACGGAATAGTGCTGCTTTTTTGTCTTATCAAGCATTTAATTAAATTTTAACATTGTAAAAAAAAGAACATTGTAAGATTTTATCAGAATGCATGCTTTCAATCGGTTTCACCTTATTCATATGGATCAGTTGTGTTCGATTGTTTTCAGAGCTTAAGTTATTCTCACACCCTAAAGAAGGCTACAAATGCTGTTTTTTTATTAACTTTTCAGCCTGGTATCATGTTCTAACTGTTCCTTTACAACTCAAATGTCCCACTTTAACCTCTAAAAGATATTCTCAGATTGTTAATTAGATTGCTATAGGTTGCATGCTCATGTTTAAAACATGCCTTCAAGGATACACCCTTAGGACCAAACTGGTTGACCTCTCTGGTAAATGGGTAGCAATACTTGGTGTTCTATTGGTAGCCTTTATAGTAACAGGGTTCTTAAGCTCCTGAAGCTATCTAAGTGTCTTCTGGCAGAAATTATGGATGTATATACCATATAAATGAGTTTGGAAGAGCCTGCTATTGTACATGCTAGACAAGCTAATAAATTCATAGAAGAGAAGGCTGGTATCTGATCAAAATCCTGTGTTTAGGAAATAAATGTCTGGACATGGGAAGGCTAAACTCTGGAAAAATATGAGACTATATGCTGCCGTATTCTGGGACCTGCATAGAGTTGTATGCTCACTCTCACTTGGCTGTAAGATTTTGGTATTGTTGACAAAAGTACAACGCACTCTCCTTCCTTTGTTTTTAACAAATGTGTAAGGAGATCAGACTTATTCGAGATTAGACTGAAGAGGTGGTTTCATGATTCCGATTTGCTTTTCAGGGCCGAGGTACAGGAAGGCGGAGGACAGAGGCAGCCATGACAGAGGATCAGGATAAGCCCTATGTGTGTGACAGTAAGTGCCAATAGAGCTCTGCTGAAGCTGTATGTGACCTGCAAGACAAAACACTCACAGTGTCACAGTATGGATGAAAAGAAACACCTGGCAGAACAGATGACTAAATGAGAAATTTGAAAGTGGGATCATTTTTGAACTGTTGAAACCTTAGACTCCAGTCCTTCTCTGCTGTGTGAGGTAAAGATTTGTTTAAACATTGAAATGAGAAAGAAAGGTACCCAGGGTCTATTAATCTGTGAATTACATATGGGTCCAAAGAAAAGAAACTGAAAAAAAACCTGTTGCAAAAGTTTAGTATGTATCCAAAAATGGGATGGATACTACACAGTGTCTCATTATGAAACTAGATTAATACAAACAGTTTACATATTACTGGTTTAAGAACGCAAATGAAACAAAACAGTTTCCCTAGTCAGGATACTCTTGATATTTACTAGTATCCTGAATTAGTTTTGTATCAGAATCTGCATTTTAGTTTTAATACATTTTTAAACTACGACATTACAGTTCATGGTTATTTTGCTTATTGTATGTCTCAATTATAATACAACAGAAAGATTCAAATCTCTATCGGGGCTTACAGGAAGATCTGGGGATTGACACTTAACATGCTGAAAACAAAGGTTTTCTATCAGTCAGCTCTCAATGAGCAGTTTCGCAGGCTCTGGCAGTTCAGAGCATCAGGAGACTGGTGAACAGGAGACATCTCTCACAAATGGCTGACGTACACAGAGATCCAGCATCACCTGAAATATGCAAGTGCAGCCTTTGGATGCCTGAGGAAATGGGTATATGAAGATCCCAAACTGAGCTAATGGACTATCGGTCACTTGTGACCCCAACTGACACTATCAAGCTGAGGTGTAGATCACATAAAGAAGAAAGTACCTTCAGCACTGCCTGTAAAAAGTATTTAGCCAGAAGACTTGATCATGACCTTCTTTGAAGGAGGAAGAGTCTGTCACAAGGATCTTGGCACATTAAAACTATAGAACAATATGAACTGCAAAGTGTGAATTGTACAAACAATGTGTTGTTGACTAAATTGACAACCCAGTTGGTTCAAATGGTTAGCCCTGGAACAACTAACCACCCATTTCTTAAATGTCGGCCTCCCCTAATAATCTAAGATACCAAGTCCACATAGGCTTGAAGCTGTCCTTCAGAAGACACATGAAGTGAAAGAGGTTTTCAGTGGACACATTCTACCCCCTTCTAACATAGCCTAGCACAAAGGCCCATGTGTATCATGTTAGGTGCTATTGGGCACAGAGTTGACTGTTAATATTGTCCATCGTTCCCTCCTCCCACCTGCCTGGGTGGAATCAAGCAACCTGAAGCAATCTAAAGCTGAGTACAGTTATGGGAAATGAGGCCCACATGCATGGATGGACACCTGCAGTTGAGCAGGTTGGCTGACAATTTGTTTGGGGTCCTTTCTAGGTCACTGCCTTCCAGGATGCCTGCATTCTGGGCTTCCCAGATTTCCTCTGTGTGGCCAGAGCCCAGTTGAATCTCCACCAGGGATTGGTCCGCTTCTTTTGAGGTCCAGCCCTCTACCTGTGCACCACCTGCCTCTCTCCCTACCGAGATGTATTTCAGTTCAAGCTGCTTTGGGTTCCTGGCCTCTGCATCTCCTTCCCCTCCTGGCAGAAAGCAAAACCGTTAGCTGAGCTGGAACAGATATCACCGCCCAACCATTATGGGCAGGAAAGTAATATCATTGGGTGAGAATCATCAACCATTTGGAGATAGTGTGAGCCATTGGACCCATTATGAAATGGGATCCTATCCCACACCTGCAGGAGTGAAACCTGCTATCCCACACCTGCAGGAGTGAAACCTGCTGCCTGGTCATCCTAGGACCAGGTCACTAGGGATGTCAGTAGTGTGAGATGGGGTGCGGAAGGCCTGAAACAAGAGCAGAGTGACCACTGAAAAGAGCAAGAAATGAACTATTGGGCCCCTTGTGAAGGAGAGAGAGTAAGAAGAATCAGAACTCCAGGTAGTCTGCCAGCAGGTGTTGGCTGGGAAGTTTCCCACTTGGGACAAAATGCCTGGTCACTCTCCCTCTCTGAACTGAATGGCCAACCTACAACTAATCCAGGGCATGCTGAAGAGACACGGAATTCATCCTGCCTCTGGAGAGGTACTGTGTCAGGTGGTGCATTCTTCTGCTTTAAGAACTATAGTCTGTAGTCCAAGCTCACCCTGACCCACCTAGTTTGGGGCACGTTGGGTTCTCCAAAACCCTCTTTTCCCTCCATCATGCCTTCTGTCGGAGTCAGATCATACAGAAGTTGAAGACCACTGATGTCACTGCAACACCTGTATAGCCTGCAAGGGTTTTCTAGAGAGGTATCAAGCAACCCATCAGCCCTTCCCATTGAGCACCTCTGTGGGTTGGGTTCCTGTATATCTTAAGCCCCCTTCCCCAAGGGGTGACCAGTTTGTATAAGTGGTAATGGATTATTTCAGTCACTGGTCTGAGGTGTACGTGCTACCAGACAAGCAAGAAGAGACAGTGTGCAGTGCTCTCATGGGACACTTCTTCAGTTGCTTTGGAGTCCCGCAGGAGATTAATTCTAACCATTTGAGTCTTGCATGTTCAGGGCTATGTGTGGCTTCCTCAGTATTAGAAAATCAGGACAACACTCCTACATTCCCAAGGCGGCAGAGGAAACTGCTAGTCTACCTCCAAGTCTTTGGAGTCTCCCTTGGGGGCTAGGAAACTCTTGGAGGGGGATGGGGGGAATGTAGCACTCTGTGCCCCAGTGTTAGACTGCCAGGACTATTTCTTTGACCTTCCCCCCCTTCCCCCTCTCCCACATCCCACACTTGCTCACCTTCTTCCCCTCTCTCGCCCTATCAAAAGAGGGGAGGTGGACCTTTTACTTTACATCGCCACATGAGGTGTCGCCGAATGCTGTGCTCTTTCTTCCCCGGTGATTAGCACACACCTGTTAAAGATTACAAGCAGTAAACCCCTGTGAGCTGGAGGTCTAGCTTGCTTCCTTCAAGAATGAAGTTGAAAGAATGTAAATTAAAGGAATGTCCTCGCCGCCGACAAAGGGAGACCACTGCAACATAAACAAGAATAATTATCTATCCAGTTTGTGTATGGTATAATTAAAAATAATTTGGCTTAAAAACTGGATGATCAAGAGAAAACCTAAATCTCTGTAATTTCTGGGTTTCTGTAGGTACTGTCTTTCCTTTTGTAACTACAACAAAGAGGTAATACTTTCACTGTGAGAATTTTAAATTGAACTGTGTATCGACTGTCGTCTCTCATGACTTCCCTTGCACAGTTTGTGGGAAGCGGTACAAGAACCGCCCAGGCCTCAGCTACCACTACGCCCACACCCACCTGGCCGAGGAGGAGGGCGAGGATGAGAGAGATTCGGAGCCCCCCCGCTCTCCACCCGCTCAGCACGAGGACAACCACAAACGTAAGGCCCCTCATCTCCTGAAATGCAGGAGTAATTTGCACTTTGCGGAGTGCCAAAAGGAAATTGACTATGTTACAGCAGAGCTCTCAAAATTTGTTACAGAAAATATTTCTCCCAGCAAAATCTTATAAGCAGCATCAGAAAGTGGACCAAGCTACATTTCAGTTGCTTTGGTAACAGATATTCATGTGGCTATCATTGCACTAAGAGATGAGATAAGATAAGATCACTTTATTAGCCCTATACAATTTCTTGCATTAGGAAATAAGGTGATGATCACACTGTCATTATAAAAAGGTCTAAACAATTATGTCACCGTACTGTAAGGGGCAGTAACTGTTCAAGATTTTAGCAGAGTTTTATTCATAACTAAATTCTCAAGATCATTTTCTCTTGATTTTGGCTAATTTCATGTTCTTACAAGTAGGTTTGTTTTTGCAGTCCGTAAATTTCACTTTGAGTTAAAAACCCGCCTCATCTAAAAGAATGTAATTTTCAGTCTATTTTTCAACTTTAGTCCCGTTTTGGGACCTCTTTGTCAGTTGTTTCTGTGTGCAGATGTGAAGGGACAACAGGGACACAAAAAACATACTTGTTAAGTGAAATGAATAAATGTATTTTTTAAATTAATTGCACCATATTCCAAAAGGTTTTTGTCTGGGTGCGGAATTAAAAGTCTTTTGGTCGACCCATAAGACACCTCTTAAGGAAGGCTCACAGTACATAATGAGGCAAATCAATCCTTGATGATGTTTTTCTGTGCAGCTTGTTCTACTTATAAGTCTCCAGCCAATACATCATACAGTATATCCTGCCTGTGCAGTGTAGCATAAAATGGTGAAGCACATTTGGTTTGAATTTAACATGGCAAAAAAAACTTGTCTAACTATTGCCCAAAGTTTCAAGTTCCAAGCATGTATCTTGAATGGGGGTAGGTGAAACATTTTTTCATGTGGGGATCCTTTTGAAAGGTTTAGGATGAAAAATTCCCACAACCCAAAAAAAAAGGTTTTAACCCCCTTTATTAGTATTTTAGCAGATTTATGATTGCTTCGTTTTGTGTCTACCACAGCTCAGAAGGGTCCTGATGGGACCATCATTCCCAATAACTACTGTGATTTCTGCCTTGGGGACTCTGGCTCCAACAGAAAGACAGGGCAGGCAGAGGAGCTGGTGTCATGCTCAGACTGCGGCCGTTCTGGTGAGTACCCCTTCTCACTGCTCTCCCAGCATCCTGTCTCTGCATACCTCATTCATACAGCCTTACCGTGTCAGCAGCTACACTGGAGCCTGGTGCTTGTACGTCACCACCACAGCTCAAGCACAGCTCATGCTTTCTCTGGATGACAGATCAAGGAAGCAGGATACTCCATTTTTTGTATTCTGAAATTTATTGTTGTGCCTGCCCGGATTAAGACCTTTGATGACGTTTTCATGTTTAAAAGGGAGCAAACTCTAAGGTGAACCAAACATGCTTAATTCTTTTAGTGAACTGAATTTTAATTTGAATCATTATCTCAGTTAACATTCCTCCTTATAAGCAGGTCTGAATAGGTGGCAACAATAAATTGACAAATAATGGTGCAATGGGCTTTTCTGATCTGAAATATAAACAGGAGAACTCTGCTCAAAGTGGATCCGAAACTAACACAGCCAAGGGAAGAACACAATTCAATTCATTTTGACCTGAGGTCATTATACGCTATAGTTTGTTGAGGTCTTAACTCATTATACCTGTAGAAGGACAATGCTTTTTTCCAGCTGAGTGTCTGGAAAGTAAGCCTCTTTGTTGTGGATCTGTAGTTACATTGTATTACTTTTCACAATTGTCCACTTAGTAGGGCCCTAATTAACTAGCAGATTGTGCATTATTTGGCATTTGTTGCAGTTTTTATCAGTGTACCACAACTATGTTATATATTACATGCAAGGGATTGTTGCATGTTATAGAATCACAGGGCTGAGATTTGCTGCATAGCCTGTCTGTTTTTCCTGACTTTCTCCTATAGCTCGAGCAGTAGTCAGATGTTCATGAAGTTTTAAGATTTAAAAGTGGAAAATATCAGTTGGCTGTTAATTGTAGCACTGAGATGTCTATAAATAAATGTCTTATTATTAATTTATCAAGGTATTCTCAAATACAGAAATACTTTAGAGTAAGCTGTATAACTGAGTTTTAAAGGAGTTATAGTCTGCAAAAAATCCCATGCAAGTACAATCAGGTAAAAAACAATATGACTGGAGTTGGTAAATTACTGTTATTATTACTTAAGTAAATTTAGGTATATTGAATCCCCATTCTTTTTACTTTTTCCTCAGTTGGGGTGCAATTTTATTTTTACTGCAATTTATCAAGGGTCCTACCAATCAGGTTATATCTGAGCTGCCAAAATAAAGTTGACAAAAATATTTATCATGAATTGCATCATCTCAAGAAAGAAGTTACACAATCATGAAATGTTGCAGTGATTCAAAGAAAGAGGAAAAATGCTTTTTACTAGAATAAAATTACAATTCCAGCATTACTTTTCCTCATGTTTTGAGTAATCCAAAGGTGTCTGTTTAACATGAAACTGTAGATGTTAGTTACAACCTGGAAGACAGCCTCTCTGTTTTCACTGTCAGACAGCATTGAAATGATTGGAATGTAAATATGCTGTCCCTGTTAATGGATGTAGCAGGCAAGATCTTTTACTGCTTCTTCCTATGTTAAAGTCACTTTTGGTTATGTTTGTGAAGGGTAACACATGCCAGGGTACTATGCTTACTGATAAAGTCACTTGCTGTTGTCAGAACTCAGTTACACGGTCCTTGCCATTGACGATTGGTCTCATGGTTACTATTTTGCATCGGGTAGATGGGTAGTGAATGTTTGGGAGAGGGTTAACCAGAGAATATGCTGTCCCAGTTTGAGCAGTTGAGTTTTACCATGCATGTCTGATTGTTTTCTGAAATTACAAAATTAATAATTACGTGCGCTAACTGGCATGGTAGAATAGTATACTAACCTGTGAAATTTTATTCAAATCCATCTCTGATCTCAAGAGAATTGAGTATGAGCTCAAATTCCTCAGAGTTTAAATTAATTCATAACAAATCTGATAGAACTTGACAGTCCTGTAACTGCTCATTACAAAAATAAGCTTCACTTGCTTTTGCCGGAGCATTTGTAAGCTTACTAAATTTCAACTAGTAATTGCAGATATTGTCAGTAATACCCTCTTTTATTTTATCACCGTCACTCCATTGTTACTGTCTGGGTATCTTACTGATACTTGGTTGATTACTACTGATTGATTAATATCTGTGAACTGTATCCTCATACTAGAATCTTGAATGTCTCCGTCTCCTGAATGAGTGAACTATACCACTAGAAGTCAGGAAAACATAAAATGATTCTGTCTTTTATTGTAAGTGGCAAACATTTCACCATTTACATCCTGTGGTTACCACATTTGACTAATATATGTAAATACCGAAAAAAATCTTTTTTTCCAAGACAGTACCGATACCTTTACAGGTATTTAAAGTACTGTATGTCTTTGATTTGTTTTTTACCCATGCAAATATCTGTCAGTTGTCAATGTTTCTTTTCATGTGTTTGTCAGTTTGTGGATAGTTATACATGTGGAAATTAATTCATTGTAACAGAAAAGGGTGCTCTTGGTAAAGGGTTTAAAAATCCTTGTTCTGCTTAGAAACCTCTGCCTGGAATGTAGTGCAGAAAGAGAGGTAGGATGTAGTGAACTTTACAAGGATTTCCTATGTTGTTTCAGTATAGTATGTTCTGGTGCCAAACTTGGTGCTAAATTGTTTTTTACTGTTCAGCTTGTTCAGCAGGTTCTTAATCCAATACAGACCCCATTCTTGCTTACGGGCCAGGAGAGAGTGATATTTTACAGAGTGCAGCTCTTCTGTGATTTCACAATTAACTGTTTTTATTGTTGTGAGCACTGGGTAGTAAGCTCAGTAATTACTGTTATGCAGATCCTCACAATATTGTGCATGTTGTGCAGATGAGTGCTAGAATTACTCAATAGCAAAAATATTAGCAAAAACAAAATTACCTTAAAATGAAACTAATGTCAATGCCATTTGTCATCATTCACAATGGTCTTCACATAATACAAAAGACAGTTTGAAAGGAAACATTTCTTTATCAAAAATGAAAGTCAGAAAGTGTTAGCATACCTTACTAAAAAATTACTGTTAGCCATTAGACCTGACCTTGTTTTTCACAGCCAAAACTGCTGATTTAATTTCATTTTCAATCTGTATCATTTTACAGCACTTACCTGCTGTAGAAGTGGCCATGAGCAAATTATAGGTAGATTTCTGGGAGTAAATTTAAAGACCAGTTTGTTAAATCTTGTTTTTAAAGTTTTTGACCTAAAAGCTCTTAACCCTAAACTAATAATTTCATTTTTTTAGTCTGAAATTTTAATCTGATGCAGTACTGTGTTCACATTGTTTTTGTTCCTCTTGAAAACTTGAAATGATCAAGTTTAATTAAAATATTGATGTCTTGAAGACCTAGAATCCAGAAAACAAAAAAAAGAGAATCAGAAAACGGACACCATTGTTATAGTTTTGTCACCCATCAAATTAAGTCTCCTTCTGGAATGTAGTTATTGTGTATTTAGGTACATGCAAAATTGCTTTGTCGTTATCTACTGGAAGAATGCAGCACAATTTCACTCTTAGAAAGCAGTCAACATATGTAGAGAGTTAAAAAACATGCAAGTGTAAAAAGGAGACTCCCTGTTTGACATTCACATTCATTTATTTTTATTTTCTTATGATTTTAGCTTATCAGTGCTAAACTCTGCCCCAAAAAGAAGTTGATTGAATTCTGTTTACCTTAATGAAATACTTAACAGAGGTGTCAACTCTTAGAAATGAAGAAATCCGAAGGATGAAATACCAGGCTGAAGTTTGGTTTGTATATTTAGGTCAAACCAAACCCCCCTTACCGAGGCAGAATAATATGATATACTGTAACTTTTGCCTGCAGGTGAACCACAGCTGGTTTATGAAGATTGCATTCAGTTTTCATAGACACACTGTAACGTTGTCTGTGTGCAATTGCACAGTGCTTGGAAAACGAGCTGCACTCGTATGTTTCTCTGTCTTTGAAACCACAGGCTGCAGATGAGTAACAGGACATTTGCAAGCTAAATATAGAAACTTAAATGGCATGTGTATGCATGAATTAAGCGCAGCAAACATTTTATTTCTTGTTTTTGATGTTCCTCCCTGTTCTGAAACTTCTGTATATTGTTCTGCATTGACTTTTTAAAATAAATGTAAACATTGCAGAAGTCATAGACATCATTAACACTTTTGAGTTACTTTATACGTGAGCATGTATAGAAATGTAAAAATGCTGTTGTACCTAATCCATTGCATTTACCAATCAAATCTAATTTACACATTTTCAAGAGTTAGTCATTTGTCACTCTTCACAGATCCATAAAGTTTTTTTTTGTACTACAAAAAACAGATCTTTCAGGATTAGCTGTTACCTTAAAAATAACTACATTTTGAGAGAAGATTGCTCTTAAATTTCTGTCTCTGGAATATAGAAGGAAAACACTTGCAAAAAGTCTTTTGAACTTTTTGTGAATGTCCAGACAGTGATTTATTTTTAATTTTGTGTGTTAATTAAAAATAATGCTAAATCCCTCAGAGGCTTATGCACAATATGTTCTGTCACTAAAAAGAAAGTTATAAATTTATCTGCAACAAATTCATAAAGTTATTATCAGAAAAAAATTATACATGGTGTTGATCTGTAAATGCCTGTTATTCTAATGGGTACACTGGCAGATTATTAAACAGACAACACATAAGTAAATTTATTGTGCTAACAATGGTCATTGTAAGGTCTATGAAAGTCTCAAGTAAGTTGGTTGTGTGTCTACCATTAGAAGCAAAACAAGCTGTATATGTGTGACTCATTTGCGTTTCTGTCCTATTCTTCTAATTTCTCCTGTTCACTGGTCTCTGACGCTTGGGTGCCACATATTGTCCCAATTCATCCCACAAATGGTCAGTGAGGTTCAAGTTTGTCAAGCAGGTCATCTACAGCATAGCTGTTACATTCTCATCTAACAAGAAAGCAATTAATACATGAGTACAACGTGAAGACGAATGTTGTCAGAATGAGAACATGCTGTACAGCTGGCAGCAAGTGAGGTCCCGGGACTAGATCAATATAACGCCATGCAGGCAGGTTTCCATCAATCGCATGTGGAGTTTTTGGTGAAGAAGAAACTCTACCCCAGACTATCATACGTGAACATCCCCATGAGCTGATCTGTTGTATCCTACATTAAGTGTATTGTTCTGTATTTTTGCGCTACACTTGCTAACACCTGCTATCAGAGTGGTATACATAAACCTTGATTCATTGCTAAAGAGGACTTGTTTCCACTGTGGTGGGCCCACCTTAAGTGTCTTAGTCCATCCTCCAAAATACTGGTGGCATGAAGACCTTTTCTCTTGATAAGTGGAATGTATTGATTCCTTCCTGCGTTTTCCTTTCTAGATTTTCACCAGGATTTTCACCTGACATTCACAGGTTAAATCACCTCATCACCTGTGCACAATCGACTCTTTCACTAAAGAGGTTGTTGAGAGCTGATGCAACAGTTAGAGACACTCAAATGTATTATGGTTAGTCTTGAAAGATTAATCAAAATTGCAGAGATCAAACTTAATCAATATCCAGAATCTTTATGCAGTATTTTTTTCCCTAAAAACGTAAATGCTCAAATAATGTCTTTCTTAAAACATACATTTATGGAGTGTTTCATTTCTTTTGCTACATTATCAAGATAATGTGACAAACTGAAAATGTTCTTTAATCAGTATATACACATATAAAAACATCCACTTTAATGCCCTAGCTTTAAAGGACTTGACCAGCTTTGTTGTTTCCTGTATGTAACTTACAGACTTTTCACACACTTGGGCCACTCTTCTTTCACACAGGTCAATGGCATGAACTGATAACTTAGTGCAGTTTGTACACAAACAATGGGTTTCTACATTGTAAAGCACAACTGCACCAATGCTTTGTGTTTCTCAGGTCAGCTATTTTAAGGTATGGAGTGGGTTTTACAGCTGGCTTTCTTTTGTTTCAAGAGCAGATATGCACACCTGAGAAGTCATTAGGTGGAACTTAGATTTATGTGATTTTAATTTCCCAGTCCTCTTATCAGTTACAGATTCCCCTATGATGCAAATACAGCAAAGCAGCTGTGCACCCCTGTCCTGCTCATTCAAGAGCTCCCTTCAGTTTTTTTTGTGTTATTTGCAGATGCATTTGTTAATGATTTATGGAGGGGTTACTTTCTGTAGTACCTTAGTTCTGATAGAATTATTGTACAATAAAAAGAATCAAAAGATTTTTTCTTTAAAATCAAGCAACATGATCAATCAAAAGAAAACAGTTAAGGAATGTGTCAGTAGAATCTATTTTGCAGGTGGACTGTATGTGATTATTACTTGAATTAAAAATGAGAGTATGGCAGTAGTAGGATAGGTGATTATAATAGAAAGAAAGTTAAGCCAAATAATCTAATACTACAGATGTTCACTGTTTTATTTAGGTACAACTACATGATTAAATGTAAATCTTTGATTTTATCTTATGTTTATATAAAGAAATCAACTTTAAAGTGACTAAAATAATATTTGATAAGCACATTGGTGTGTTTTTTTACTAGTCACATGGTTGCATTCTAAGAATCTTCCAATAAATTCTAATAAAGTACAAAGTCCCATCTGACTGGTACTTTTATTAAAATATTCACATTATATTTAACTAGTTCGGAGTGCATGCAGTAGGCTTTTAAACACCTATTAAGTGTATATTGAGCATATTTCTTCTTTTATTGTGTGTACTGCTTAGTACAATTGCACATAAACCATTCTGCTGCTCTGCAAAAGACATTAAAATACTTTACTAAAAACATACTTTACTCACCTCAGATAAATAGATGTGAAATAATTTACCATTTTAGCTTTTTTGAAAAGGCATATTTTGTCTATTGACAAAACTGCTTACCCTTTTGACATTGACACGCATTTCTGTATTTTGAAAATAGTTGAAAGTACTTAAGTATACTGTACATAGTCTGCAGTGATTCTTTTGATACGTCACACCTTCTGTCAGAAATCTGATAATTTCTTAAAAGGTCCCAGTGTATTAAGCTCAGTGATATAATTTGACTACTGTGTATATAAGAAAGGATATGTAAATATTATTCTTAAATATGTAAATTTATGTCTTAGCTTTTAATGAGAGAATTTAATGAGATTAATGAGATAATAATGTCTTCTGATAATCTAAGTACAAGGTGATACATGGAACATCAACTCTAAATGTGACAAAGACATTAAGCTGTGTGTTTGGAATAGTGCCGAGGTTTTTGAAGTCAGGTCTTCATATTCTATATGTCTAAATGATTAACTGCGAGATTTGATCCTCAATGTCTTTTTATTAGCTTATGTGTATAAATGATTCTCATAACCTGATTGCGAAATTTTAAAAATTATAAGGCAGGAATATGGACCTGGATTTCAGAACAGTGAATTTATACTTTCCAATCTACACTTAGTCAGAACTATGATTTATATGAAGTATTAGATGTTTGTTTTTAGTCTTCATGTTACTGCAGCATATCATATTAGCATTAGTCTCCTATTAGAATCAAAAGAGCTGTTTATTTAATATACTCATGTTTGTATTGATTTATAAACCAGTATCTGTCATGAAGAGTAATCAAATGCCTGATTTTTTTGCACTTTAAAGTAATGAAATTTCACCTACGTTAATTTTCTGTCAACATAATTATAGTGTCTGCAGTTATATTTTAATTTTAATTTTGTGAACCTATGTTTGCAGCCCTGCCATATTAAAACATGTGCCCCCTAACAGAGTGGAGCTATCGTTTACCCCAGAAATCTTTGCATCCATGGTAACAGTATTGGCCCTCTGCATGAGTGTGTGTATCTAGCCCTGCATGAAGCACAGGGCCGGGCTACCAGAAACTATTCTGTTTCTGGCTTCTTTCTGGTTTTTGTGCTTGTTATTGTGCTGCCTTTTTAATATGGCTGGGCTTAGCATAATATTTTTTTGCTGTTTCGGTCAGGTTGAAAAATTCCTTTAAACGAATCAAATTGTTTCCAGAGGTGATTGTAGTTCACTTTATTTTGTGTTGTGTTTGTGATCAAAGCTGGCAAACATAATTGATATATAACATATTGATGTCCAGTTATTTGAAGGTACTCCTGAATTGTTCTTGATTCTGTGGAGAAATATGTTATTCTGTAATATGAGGTTATTCTTCTACCCCTGTAGCAGACTTTCTCGATTTGGTGACATGACTATCTTTCTAGTATTTACTGTTCTTTGCTTTGCCAATTATGGAGTAAGGTGTTTTGTGGTTCCGTAGGGAGGAATGTATGTGCTAACATCAGTGTTTAACTTAATTTTAATGAACTTTTTCTTTCATTCATTACCACTGCAAGAGTTAAGCAATTATTTTAGATATGTCAAAACGCAGGAGTGAGACTGGTGGATTTGACTCAACAGCACTTCAGCCCTGTTTTCTCTAGATGTCAATGTAGCCACTTTATCCCTGAAATGGCTGTACTCCAGTACCGTGGAGAAAAAAAGAGATTCCAAACTGCACAATCATTGTAAAAAATAAATCCATAAGTACAGATGTTCAGAAGGTATTGCGTGGTATTAATATTATTATCTGGTAAGAGATGGAATGGTGGTGTGGCATCTAATACAGCAGCTTGGGATAGATTCCAGACTTGAGTGCCGTCTGTATGAAGTTTGCATGCTCTCCCATGGTCAGATTTTTTATTTATTTATTGGCATCTGTTTATTTTCTATTGTATACGTGTGTGTTTGGCCTGTGATGGATGGCACCTCATCCACTGTGTGTCATGCATTGAGCCTGTTGTACGCTGGGTTAGATTCCACCATACCATGCACTCTGTTGCGTTAATCTGAGTACAGTTCTGTTTTTTTGAGTACCATTGCAGATGTTTCCATTAAAACCCTGAGATATGCTGTATTTGTTATATACTGTATTATTTACATGCAGAGAGTGGTAGAACAGGACTTATTACTGGTGATTGTGAATGAATGGCAGGAATTCCATTCTCACTACATTATTGAAGATACTTTTCCATCCGTCTCTTTTTCTACACCTTTTCTTCCTCTTCTTCCTCCTCCTCATACCTTTTCACCGTTATTTTTATTACAATGTCTTTCTAGCTTTCACAGGTATAAGAAATTGAAAAACGTAGATACGTTTATATGAGTTTGATAAACTCATAAAATAGATCTAGAGCCAAACCTTCAGCAATTATTAATACTTTTCCCCAAAGTTTCGTCAATGGAATGAAGACACTAGTTTTTGGTTGTTAAATGTTTGACTCTTTTATGTGTTTATGAGGCTACCAATGTTTGTAGTTTATATTAACATTGCTTGAGTGTTGCACCCTGGCTGGTGACAGCAACGGCTGAAATGTTGTTGAACAGCTTAGTTTGTCATGGGCGTTGCCTGAATATCCTCTTGTGGTGTTGCCATTAAATGCAAGTGAAGGGTTCTGAGGTTTGAAGAATGCCCATCAGACTACAAGCATTTATCCTCTGGCATTTCGTTACCGTGAAGTGATCTAATGACCTGTACATTAGTAGAAATCTCTTTTAGATTTCTGCACCACTGTCTCATACTGTATGTCACCGCAGAGATGCCAGAAATAATCTAATCATGTGAGAACAGATCTGTGCCAATACTTATTGTCATGCAATAAGAAAATGTACTCTTATTTGTCACTCAGTGTTATGTGTATTTTTTATATTATCATTCCAATATATCAGAAACTGATTGATTGCAGTAACACTGCTACGGCTAAATTATTAAATTTTCATGAAATAGCTGGTTTATATTGTATGTATTGTAGCAGATTAATCCAGTACGTCTTTGAAGTTCTAAAGTATTTCAGTTTGTTTCAAATTTAATGTGATACATTCCTTAAAAGTTATTGAATTAGTCTAATCATTCATTTTAAGTACACGTTTATGAAAAAAATGTGTATAAATAAAACAAAAACAGATGATCTTGTAATTAGCAGACACTAAGTCAAGCCCAAGCTTTCATTATTAAAGCAAGGTAGTAGAGTTCATTTTCGGTATTGCAGAATCCCAAGAAATTCCTCTATTTGCGTTCAGCTTAGTACAAAACTATACGATTGTATGCCAGCCCCCAGTCTCACTCCCCTAGCCTCCTAATCCTTGTTGTCATCTGCTTCTTGCTGTTGCAACTCAATCCAGGACTGTTAAATGCACAGGCCTGTGAAAGCTTGGGCCTTGTTCACTGCTTTGTAGTTTTTGCTGTGTGTTCCTAAACTGCCGTGCTGATATATTCATCATACATGTCAGCTGAACGTGGTCGAGGGAGAGACGAGAGGAAGATGGCCTGTGGGGCAGAGGAATTGTTTGGCGCCACGTCAGAAAGCGACACGTCCACATTTCACGGCTTCGACGAGGACGAGTTCGATGAGCCTCTGTCGCACGGCGGCGTGGTCTCTCCCAGGTGCAGATAAAAATGAACTGAACAAACGAAAAACAAAAACCTCTGAAAAACAAAACTGCTGCTTCTTTATTATTTTGGGTTTTTTTTTTAGTGGAAAGCACAACTGATCACTTCTGAAGAGAGAGCAAGTGTTATTTTTTGTTTATTTTTAGAGGACGATTTATGCTTTTTAATAAGTTAGGGATATTGTTTTTTTGAAAGAAACTTTTAAAGCAATGAGCAACTGACAACCTCTGCTAAATGGCTTGTTGTCTGTCTAACGCAGAAGAACCTTTATTCTGGAATTTTCCTTGGAGAGGAGATATTTAAAAAAAATCAAACTTTGAAATATGGATTTAATTGTACAGTGTGGTGTGGTACAGATTTGCCAGCCTAATCGGAATTTAATAACAATAATAGAAGACTGCATCAGAAAACCCGATGTGTAAAAAAAAAAAGAAACTATCCATTGGCTTTCTGTCTGTTGCTGGATAGGAAGGGCAGAAAAAGATTAATTGAACCCCTCATTGGCATTGCACAGCATCATTGAAGAAGGGAATGGGACACTGGATTAAAACAGTCTGAAAATGAAGGAATAGCACAAGACCAACGTCTTTACGCCTGGTGAATCAGTGGCTTCACATCACCATGAAGGGACTCAAAGGCTACACCTGGGCCTGGAAGTAAGAGTAAGGAAGGCACAAGAGTGGACAGACTCACACTGGGGCATGGAGGACAGAGCTGACAGGTAAGAGCCAGTCGGCATTTATGTCTCACTTTCACTTATTTTAAGATGCATTCCATAGAATGTTTAAGGGGAGTTCAATTACTCCTCTCTACTTTCATAAGATAGCTTGATCAGAAAGCCATCTAACGATCAAATGTAAAATCATTTCATAGGGCAGAGGATCTGTGCTCTAGAGCCCTTAAAATATTAACACACCATGATCTTTTACATGGTGTCTGGAACAGGAACATTCATGATTCATTCGTGATTAGTGCTGGTCCACAGCTGCTTCCTTGACTAGTTGCTCTCTTTGGGGGGACATGTAAAATTCCCAAACTTTTCAATAAAAAGGTAAGTAGGAGAAAAACCATGAGAGGTATCAATTGTACATTTCTTAAGACGTCAGTTTTTCTGTTATTATAATAAATCAAATCAAACTGAATCATAAAAATTCAGTTAAAACTGAAAGCAACTAGAAAAAAAATAGTTCCAACCCACTTTACAAGGACAGTAAATATATGCATACGATTATATTTATAGAAATTGAAGGAATTAGTAAAACTCTGTTCTGACATTTCTAAAAAGGTCTTGGTAATGAATTGCAACATTTTGTCCCAAAGAACTGAAATCATTTAAGAAATTATGACTAACATTGATTCAATTCTGTGGCATACTCTTCATTTCACTGCCACATTGACTGTAGTAGTTCAGGCCATGACACTTCTGTTTGATTCACAGATTAATCTTCACTGTTACAATCCTCACTGTACCTGTGAACAGACAACATTGTCTCTCTCTAAAGTAGCATAATCTATAAAATGCATTCCTTTAGTTCAGGAGAGCTGTGCTTTGACCAGGAACATGTGTATGCTTAACCATCCAATTGTGTGTGGTAGTTATTCTCCTTAAGAAATAATGCTAAGTAAACACATTCTCCTCCCTCTCCCCATTATTTGTCTCTTCTTCACCCTGAAGCCATCTTAAGACATACAATGTATTGCCTGATTCCTAAAAATTTGAATATTTGTGCTACATTTAATGGTTAACAAACAGCAAGAACAACCTGATTACCTCTTTATAGCCATAGGGACTTCAGTGACAACATTTAGAAAATAAGGTTGCAAAAATAGAAATTTGGATGGTATGGGGGATTTTCAGTGAACAATTTGACATGAATAAGAGGAGGTCATCCTGTTTGGTAGATAGCAGTTAATTGACTCAAGGATCTCATCCAGCTTTTTCTTAAAAGAAGCCAGGTTATTTGCTTCAACAACATGGCTGGGTAACTCCTACTTTGAGTAAAGAGGAGAGTTTTGTGCATTGTGTGCTTATCACTTTATCACTAGACATACTGCTGGTCCTGCAGTAATGTTTTCTTATTGTATTTCTAATTACACATTTCTGTTGTTTTTTGGCCAATCAAACCACAACGGGAAACTAGAAAGCTAACTAAGCTAAATAAAACTTCATTCTTCATCAGAAAACCTCTTATTCCTAGCGGGGGTTACATCCATCTGATGTCTATTCTGGAAGGACTGGGCACAAGGTGCATCCTGGATGGGACATCAGTCCATCTCAGTTAATCAGTTTTTTTTAAAAATACAAGAATAAAGTGCTGCCCCTTAGTCACAGCTTACGGTGTATTTTTTGGGCTATCCAATTCAACCTAATGTAGTGTTTCATAAAATATTTAATTAAGGATAGCATTCACAGCTTTTTCACACTTTTCCACAGTATTTCCATGGAATTACTGCAGTTTTCTGCAGTCTCACTTTGCCTTACCACACTGGACATTGGGAATGGACCAGAACTCATGTGAGATTTTGCAGTGATATCTTTTTAATCTTTGGAATTTAACAACAGAGGGTTTGAAACTTAAACATTCTCTCAGACATTTTGTGGTATGTTAAAGTGTGTAGTGCTTCCAAGTTAAAAAATGAAAGACACTTTTCAGTTAAGACTCATCCTCCATTGAAAGCATAATCCATCTGTTCATTTTGCATGAGGTCTTAAATTCACTTGTTTCTTGTTTTTACAATCCCCCCCAAAAAACACACAAATTTTAAAAGAAGAATGTACAAAGCAGAGTATTTAGTTTTTTTCTTAAGATCTGAGTGTGAAATGTATCGTTCATTTTGGTAGCAGCATTGTGATAGTGTCCATCAAGTTCCTAGTTTCACTATCTTAACACTACTTTGTATGTTTACATGTTCATGAGCTGTTTGAGAAACTGACATTCTAATCACATTTTACATTATTAGTGGCAGTTTCTCAATTAGTTTCAGTTTACAGAATCATAAAGCAATGAGTAGCCTTTTGGAAAGTGTGCAAAGTACTGTGAATCTTAAAAATGATATATGTTAGGTCATGCTGTGGGATTTTCTTGTACTTTATTACTTTATATTATGATGTAGCACTGATTTGTTTTATGCTGCTCCTGTATTAAAGGCAGGTTCTGTTTTTTGCCTGACTTGATGATCGGCAGTTGGCATGTCGAAAATAATATTATTTATAGCAATATCTTTAAAGTTTTCTTTATGGATATCTAAAAATCCCTGTGCCTTCCATTTATCCCAAATTGCACTCCAAAAAAAGAAGATCTGATAGAAATGACTATGTGGTTTCTTAGATCTGTTTTTCCTTTTAAATCATATAGATTGCTTTGAAAAGTAGCTGGGGACCTTCAGAAGGGTATATTCGGATTAATCATAATTAAAAGCATGTCATTTTATCTGTCCCCGAAGGCAGATGATGATAATTTACATGAATTGCATTACTGAATACAGTGGTCTATGAAGAGAAAGCACTGTAATGTGATATAACATGGATCTTGAAAGTTGCTGAAATATACAACAAAGCCTCTGGGTTAAAGCTCTTACAAATGATTTGAAATGGTGTTTTGATTATGACTTGTTATTGCTTATTCTTGCTGTTACCCATCCAACGAAAAGTCATCCCCATTCCCTCTCTAGGAACAGAACAGATCCGGGCTCCAGGCACCTAGCCACCAGACGCAGGGGCATAGCCATTCCCCAACACCTTCTCTGTGGACCTGTGGACCAGACCCTCAGGAGCTACCAGACAGACTATGAACACCCCCCTTTGCCAGACAGAACAGAAGCCCTTTGGAAGGTTCCAAGCATGTGCAATACAGTTGTAGAAACCATCGTGTTTTCAGAAGGAAAAGAAAATCCCAGTTGAACTGGGAGTCAGAATTTGAAAATAATAGTAATAATAAATAATATTAATTTAAAGTTTTAGGCTTTTTATTTTTATGAACTGTGCTACAGCCATAGCACCTGTAGCTTGATTTTAAGCCTCTGATTTTTTGTTTGCTAATTTGGTGGCATAACTTTTATTGTAAGTACTTTTCTTAAGTAAAAGAGTAATAAAAAACTTTGTAATGATTTTGAAGGACTGTTAATCACGATAGATGTGTAAAGGATCAGTGTATAACTGCACTTCTCTGTTATTTCATTGTTACTGTACATATCCTGTCACTAACCTCCCAAGATAAGATGACAGTCGCTATTCCATTACTTGTGTTATTTGAAAAACCTTACTGTAACATGGCATTGTGCTTTTAGAAATCTAATCATAAACAGTTTTATGATAAGGAATTGACTGGGTGCAGATGCATTGAAAATATAAAATGTGGTATAATATTGTTAGAAATCAACATAATTCCTTGCACTGACTTAATTTACTAATCATTTTATCAACTAAAAAAGAGACTTCTGGACAACTTACCTTGGGAGAGTGATGTATATTCTGATTGATATCCTTGGTCTCCTTGTTGAGCAACTCTTAGGTTAAAAGTCTGAAAAGACTTTAAAAGCCTGACAAAACGTGTATTAAGGAAGCAAAATTGCATGGTCCAATACAGAAAATTGTCTATAAGAACAAGTGAAGTTTGGAAGCATATTAAAAAAGACAAATATGTGTAGAAGGTCTTGATTCTCACCATTTTCATCACTGTGCGAATAATTACTGTAACTTCTGTGTTTTGAGAAGCTGTTTCAGGAAGCTGTTTGTACTGTAGTAACATAACAAAACATATTACAAACAGAAACGGCACCAAGGGATTATGGAGAACATGAATACAAAGATACACCACCAGTAACAAATGGAAAAAAAGTGTACACACTGTTCTCCAATAGGTTCCCCAGAGTGACAGAAAATTATATCCCCAAAGAGTTGACACCACCTTTTATCTTTAGTGTGATGCGTCCACGCAGAGACAGAAGAAAGAGAAGACCCCACTGGCAAGGTGAAAGACAAAATCGACAGGTTGCTGTTAGCTGTAATTAGTGCTGATGCTTCAAAAAGATCCCCGCTCCACACATGTACTTTTATTTAATCAGAAACCTTTAAACCCTGTGAAGTCCATGCCTGAACGTCACTGTCTTACTCTGTCCTCTAGCTAGAGGTCAATTCTTATTGAGTCCTTACCACCAATCTGACCTAAGCAACATCATTAAGGATCTCCTTCCAGTGTTTGTCTCTAACTTCACATCAACAGACATTTCTATGGCTTTGCCGGAAACTGCTCTTTCTTCTTTTAGCACACTTGTGAAAATGCATAAGCATTGGGCCTTTACACATGGAAGACAGCCTCTGGGAACCTTCTGGAAATATTTAACTTGTTTCCTAAAAGGACTGTAAAATCATAGCTCCTATTTCCATCTTCACAGAACAGAAAAATAAAAGAGAATTGCCTATATGGAAAATAAAAAAAGCCACGGTGTGATACTCTGTGATATGATTTTGTTCATTGCAAAGCTTGTATTGTTCAAATGTGTCAACTCCCTTTAAAAACAGCATGGAGAAGAACAGCTTATCGAGGTTGTCACCAGACTACCTTATGATCTTTAAAACAATTATAAATCAATTATGTTTTACAAACCTCAATTGGGTTGTCCCTTTTTTCTCCCATTGGAAAAAAATGGAAGTGAAGTTCCAGCTGGTATCGGGCTTTTTTATTCAGGAGTACTACTGAAAGGCCAAAATAACTGATAAAATGTCTTCCAATAAACAATGGCATACAGGTTCAAAACATCGTTTTAGTTAATTGTTTTTTTAAAGCTCTCTTATAAATGTTTTAATCATGGTCTGTAGTGCAAGAGTTCCAACCACTTTCTTTCCAACCACTAGCTTTTTCTATCAAGAAACACCAACTTGTATTCTGACCGTGAATTCTTATTTGTTCACTTTACAGTTCAGGTGACACAATGTTGAAATTGTACATGGTGCGATGTAGTCAAACACTGAGCCATTATTTTACATTTGTCAATGTATAATGTGTTGCACCTTCACGTAACTTAAAAGGAACTTTATAGTCACAGATCTATAAAGTCATATTCACTTTCAGTGTTGTAAAATTGAGAAAAAGTCTTCTTAAATTGCAATATCTGAAATTGTGCACCTACCATAACTTTGTATATAATTGTTTTGTATAGTTAAGCTTTCATTGTACTCTGCTGTCATTTGAGCTTTGTTCCAAGTCTTTCACTTCTGTAGGCAAATCTTCACTCAATTATAATTTTCCTAAAAATGTGAAGTTCAAGAACTGTTGAATTCCCAAATGCTGGGAAGTGTCATTTCTTTATTTACAGCATAATTCATCTGTCAGTTCAGAATTCTTCACTGTTTTGTTTCATGAAAATCACAGAGCCCCAGTTAATTTTGAGCTTGTTCATATTGTGGTTGACGTGAGGAATTATCGTACTTTGAATAGGAAAAAAATTATTTCAAATATTAAAAAATATTGTTTTCATATTTTTAGTAAAATTGTGAGATTCATTATTGGATTCATTATCTATGAACCTTAATTGTGTTTTGTTAGATTTAAGTAAAAAATATTCTATAAATGGACACACATCATAATTTATATAAATACCCTAATAAACCTACCTAACCTAAGTAAAATCAGTATTGATCTAAAGTACTTTTAGGGGTTCTTGTCTCATAGTGGGTGTGGTTTGACGTTGACTGCTTAGAACAAATTAGATTTCTGTGCTACAAGCTTGTCAACCGTAGCATAATAGGAGATAATCAAGACTTTTGATTTTCTGTCTTCCCCTGAAACTCCATGTTCAAGATAGTGAATCGCTTTGTATACTGTTTTCTTCCTCTAATGTTTTTTCTGCTTGAAGAAATGGAATTCGGTTGGTCCAATCAAGGGCTTTTAATCAAAGCTAATTAAAATGGTGTAACAGTTCATTAACCTAAATAGTCAAATGTCTCCCTTAAAATACTGTACTACAGATTTTACCTAGTAATTGGACAATAGCTAACATGCAGAAGTATATATATATGCATTCCATTAAGAACATATAGAACATTTATGGTATCTGTAGAAAGATGTAAAATACTTATAGATTGCATTAATCCTAATAATTCTATTTTCCAATACTTGATTAAATGAAATTTCTAATGGTAACTAATGGAAGCAGACAAAGACTTTGGACCTGATGTTCCTTGTGGTCAAATTCTTCCACCTTATTTCTATATTTTATTATAGAGTGTGCAACTTGCCCACAGGGAAAATAGGGACCATTGAGAATAACCCTCTAAAATAGTTATGACAGAGAAAAGCTAGTGAGCCGCATTTTTCAGGGGTCTTCAGTTTCTTGGGATTTGACTCACTCAGGTTCTGATTTTTAAAAGTGGCACATTTCAATCCCAGAGCTGTGCTCAGAGCCTGTGAAACTGTCAATTTGATCTGTACACCTCAGTCCCTGAAGGCACAAGTTTAAAGAACCAGGGATACCAGGGGGCTGTTAAACTGGTTCCTACATGTTATGCATCTGACAGATTTGGTTTTAAATCTCTTGGTAGCACTGCACTGGCCTTGTAGAATTTTTTTTTTGTATTCTATTACTATCACATATAAGGGTTTATTATACTCCTTTTTAAGAGGAGGAGTACTCATATATTTTAAGATTTCTGTTGAAATTGACTGATTTCACAAGAAACATATTGCATATACTGTATGTAAAATACTTACAAGGCCCATATTAAGTACATTAAATGGTAAAAGACTTTTGCTGTTCTTAATGTGTTTTCTACAACACTCTCTGTTAATATTACTACCTTTCCTTTACATACATTTGAAAGCCACTTGAGCAACATTGGGATCTTATGTAGATCATATTTAATACTGATGTCTTTTAGTGTTAAGCATGTGAGCAGATCTCTTTGACAGCTGTCATTAAATCCACCTTTGCTCTGTGTTAGCCTATATTGGTGATTCCTTTCCTTTTCTGTATTTTTTTAGTTCAACTAATTTGGAATTCTGTTCTTCTGTAGACATGTATATATATATATTTCTATACACTGTCTATAGCTGAAACTCAAAATAGTCCTAAGATTTTACAGTGTTGTTCATTTCCATCGTAAGAATCACGTCTGTTGTCATGCTGCAGTGATATTGTTAGGGATTGTCATCATGGCTTTCTGAAAATCAGGTCTTGTTTAACAGATTATTTTAACTTCTTCAGTATGCAAGTAAATGGATTTTGTATTTATGGTATTGCTTATATCAGGATTTTTGTGTCAGAGTTACTCTTAAATCAACAGCAGTTAATGGCACTTCTTGCAGACCTAGGTAAAATATTTGAAAATAATTTACAGTGAGCTTCATTGCTTGTATAAATAGGAGAAACAAGCCTATAAAGTTTCACAGTCTACAAAGTTTACAAAGTTACTTTGTTATTTCTAATATACAGTATACAGAGAGGCATTAAATACACAACAAATGTCATTGGTTCTAATACTCATTTGTTGTATTTTTAATACTTACCAGTGTATGCAATTGAAGCAATTGATCTGGGTAACATTTTATGAAGGATTTTAAGAAATATAATTAATTTATGGCCTAAAATATTTAATTTGAGTGAATACTTGTGCTTATTAATTATGCCAGGTCTTTTGTAGTAGAGCAAGATCATAAGAGCTAGTGTTGTACTCATTTATTATCGAATTTAAACAGTGATGTCTCAAATATAACAGATTTATTTCCCGATTTCTTCAGATTTTTCATAATCTTGTTTTTTTTTTGCTTTTGGGAACAGATCCCATATTTGTGTTCACGTATCAAATGTGTGTGCTACTGTTGTGTTTTTAGTTTAATAATATTTACTTAAAAGAATAAAGTATATTAATTCTTATTCATTTTGGGTAATTACATTGTTGATTTTTAAACTGAGGTTTAAAGACTGTATTAAAGAAGACAACTGAAAGAAATTTATAATGCTTCATCTTATATATAGTCTGAGTAAAATATAGAATGATAATAAATTGTAAAGATCAGGTGTTCCTGGGTTTGAACTTTCTGAAAACTAGTGACCAGCAAAATGTGAATACATTGTACCAGATCTTTCCCTGGCTGGGGTGACACCTAGCCTCATAGCCACTGGAATCTCATAATCAAGTCAGGCTTTCTAACTTTGTTCTAAACCATACAAAACAGAACTTATTGTAATTCAGTGTGAATACCCTGCAGCACAAGTTTTGCTGTTCTTTACTGTCAGTAACATTCTTAGAAAAAGTATCACTGTTTTCCTGTGTGAAACATTTATGTGGCTAAAATGAGAGCACAAAATATGTTTATAGATAGCTTACATTTGTCTCTGGCATCCCTTTTCTTTAAGAGGCATGTTTATATTAGATAAATATGCTTATCTTGTACAGTCTTTGAAAATAATTAATAAAACTTGGGCCTTTCAATTCTACATATTCGTGTTACTTGCTATTAATAATTTGCTCTAGAATTAAAAGGGCATGATAAGTGTGAGTTCATTTTAGTATTTTCATTTCACAGGTTTCTGTAGTGAAAACTGTTGACATAAGCAATGTTTCAGGAATGCTGTTAACACTACACATTTCTGCCAGACCTTTTGTTTTCAGCCTCTTTAACTCTGTGATGAGTGCTTATAGAGGGCCATGGTTTACTTTTGTTCATGGTACAGTTATGAGTTATTTTGAGTGTGTGTGGCCAAACTAGATTAAAACCAGTCAGAGAAGTTGTCTGTATTTTTAAAGTGAAAACCCTCTGACATGGTCACATGGTTACTATAAATAGAGCTGGGTGAATAATTTTAATATTGGTAAGCTATATAAATACATTACAGTTAGAATTGTTGAGTCATTTAAGTAAACAAGTGTGCTTTACACTTTATAAGCACCAGGTCTGGGGTCAGAATTACAGAATCTGAAAATGAAAATGTTAAGCAGCAAATATATCCCTTTTCAGTGTGTTTGACTGTTTGTTTGAAATTAACCACAAATGGGAAATGTAGAATGAGAAAGAGTGTACTCAATATTTTCTAACAAACCAAATCTGGGCCATAACATCTTGGATAAATCTACAAGAAAACATTCTTTGAATTATTTTTTTATAAATGGAATTAATTCTTAGTTTTATTTTAATTGATTTTAAAGCCTAGAAATTACCCTTTGTTTCTACAGTCCCCTGTCTTCACAGGGTATTGTACAATACAATGCTTGGTATTGTATTTCTGCCTGTTATTAAAGTAAAATTACAAGTCAGATTTATTAGTAGTGTAAGAAAAAAAAAACATTTTACACCAAGTAGAGTTAGTGACTGAAAAAATTTGACTTCTGATTTTTTTTAATTTAAATACATTGGAATCTTGCAATAGTTAAGTATAGATTATGTAACAAGATTGCTTTGAGTATACTTCTTAGGGATCTGTGATGGCCTACATGGCCTGTATTTGTTGTACATGAGGTTGATATATGGTTTTTCTCTAGATACCTCCATCAGCTCATAAGCTTTGCATTATTTCCACTCCCTTTAGCTGATTTACACTGCTTGGGGAACTTCGTGGGTCAAAAGCAGATATATTCATCTCTTTCATCTGAATTGTTTGTAAGGGTGGACAAGCAAAATATGTACAAAACTGAGTAAACTTTTGCTCTGTCATTTTTAGTTATAAATATGGCATTGACACACAGCTTATTTTAGGGGTGGGACTCCCGTTAAAGAACTTTGAAACTTTATCCATAGAATAAGCACGGTACAGTACCATAAAGAGTTGTGCATTTGTTTATGTACTCCTGAGACCCATTTTGGAAGTGAGTGGTGGGCAGTCATAATTTGTCGGCTATCAGTTTGCTAGGCATTGCAATGCTAGGAAGTTGATCAGCAGCCAGGCTTTGAGTTAATGTAGCTGCTGTTTGCATCAAGCAAAACAGGAAACAGAAGTATTTTGCAGGTTACACATGTGGCTTGTTTTTTAAGGAGGGGTGGTAGCAATCAGAACAGTCAGTGTTATAGCCATGTTTCAATTACAAATGACATTTCAGGGTTCCCAGGTCATGCAGAAGAGAGTGCATGGACTGAGGGGAGGTGTTCTATAGTGATGTATCCAGAGTTACTAGTCCCCAGTGACATCATTGTTTTAAGTTTTCTGTGTACGTCTATATGTGTGTCCATGTTTTACGTTAAAACCATAGTATTGCATATTCATGACAATTTTAGATGAGAAGGCTGATTAATGTTGGGTGGTGCATATTACATCTCCTAGTTTTTATAAAACGATACCTATCCTACTATTTAATGCATGTGCTTTTTCCTTGCATAGCCTTAAAAAACACAGAGAGAGCTATATCTCCAGGAGTAACATTTAGAAATAAATAGGTTCCTTGAAAGAAAAGAGTCTTACCATGAATTGAATAGTGTAAAATCATGTATTGACATTTTAATAATTAAAAAAAATGCAGCCTTACCGGTTAAAATGCAATGGAAGCAACATGTTTCAAAAGAAAACTGCACATTGATTTATGATTAACCATTATGTTTCAATTTGTTCTAGCTTTCTCAATGCATGTAATAAGAAGATTAGTTGCTTGGCTTTGTTAACATGTTGAACACTCTCTCAGATTGTTATAAATAGCATTTCTGATAGTAGTGATAAATTGGTTGCAAATTGACTTGACTTGACAGTGTGTGATTCTAAAGACAGTGGTCCCTGAAGAGTTTTGGGACACTGTTCTAATTAACAAAAACCTGATCAATGATTTTAGAAAGAGGTGATAGCTGCTATATTGCTCTTCAAGTCTTTTTCAAATCAAAGCATGGAAAAGCTAGATGTTAAAATGGGCTTGGGACAATACAATAGAAACAGGAGTGCATGTACCAGGTGGAAGGCTCATGGGAGAAACTGAAATGGACATCATCATTGAAAATTTCATAATTAAAAAGAAGAAACAGATGGAGTCAACCTTTTGATTGTACATGAATGTGTGTTTTAGGTCTGCATGACTAAAACTGGTATTCAATTCTGCCCTAACATGTGAACAACTACTTATACCATCTAGCTGCTACAGGTAGCTTTGGAAGGAGACAGCCTTAAGACTATAATCCTTACAGATTGAAGTCAACATGTCATCAAAGGCAGTTCATCCATAGCTTATATTTTCATTTGCTTTGACCTTCAGTGCTGTACTCACATATCCTGTAGCTCTGCGTACCGTTTGTCTCAGTGTTGCAAGAAAATCAAAAACATCTTATTGTAGATCATGTGGAATTTTTGTTTGGGTCATAAGTGAGACCAAACCATCCTAAAGCATATTGGAGATCTTTCTGGATTAATACACTGGTTTGTTGAAAATAATGATATTTAAAAACAGATTTTTATTTCTGTACAATCAAATTGAAAAAGGACATAGTGGAATAAAGGAAATAATTCCTGGGAAAGCAATTTCTATGGGGGCCACTTGGGTGCAGACGTAAATTCCTAGCGTGTTAGTATCCCTGCATCCCTCGAACATATTAAAAAAAATTAGAAGCAAATAGAACTTAACTACAGACAGTAGATAAGTTCTAGTCAAAATATTTTAGTCTTTTTTTTTGTAGTTTAAACCAATATTCTTTTAAGGATTGGTTAATATGGCCTGGTCAACCTTCTGCTGAAGGCCTTGTTCAGTGGAATGTTATAGTTACTGACTGAATGAACTGTGTTTATGAGACTTTCAGTGGTTAATGTTAGAAATGTATATTTCTTGTGAGCTTATGATGTTTTTGCACCTCACACATTTTACTTATTGTGCTGAGAGGCTTTTTTGTGAAACAGAAGGCTTAGATGATGTATAAGCAGACACTTTTTGTCAGTGAAATCTTTAATTTATAAAAAATAACAGGAGGTCTGTGTAAGGTCCCTGTACATGTTAAAATTGCTGAATTTTGCAGGACCTTCTTGTTAATTTAAAGCCACAATTTTATATAGCTGAACTGAAATGAAAGTGACTGTTGTTTCAGACTCTTCATATGTTTATTTCAAATTGTCAGTTACAAAGGAAAGTCTTTGTTATTGGAAATATTTTTATTGTAACAAAAGGAAATAAAGAACGAGTCTCCTATCCATGCCTAGGTGGTTGATGTAGCTTGACTGAAAAGAGTGTGTGACTGAGCTGAATGGTCATGGCCTGTGTGGAAGGTGATGAATGTCTTGTTTTGGGTTAGACTGATACAGTACAACACAGTCTACTATGAATTCCTCAAAAATGAGGAATTGTAGAATATAAAGGCTGCTGGTTACAAGATGAACATTGTTACTACCACTATGCTGTTGGTGGAGAGTAACATAGTGATTTTTTTTCACTATGCTACCACACTATACCTAATGCCCATTTGTCAGGAAGAAATGCATAATACCCTTACACATATTACACTTTTTTACTCCGCTTCATCACTGATATTTTTAAAGTTTTTTAGTTATTAGCCTGACGATGGATGGCAATTTTCATAAGTGTTTTTTAAAGAAGGGTTGAAGTGATGTGTGATTGGACGGGTATTCACATTCTGCTTTGAATGAGTTTGTTTTCATGTTAGTTTGTGTCAGAGACTCCTTTTTATTTCAGTAAGGTGTCTCATCCATATTTCCATCATGTGGCACAAGACGGCTCTTTAAACATTCTTAGGTTGGAATTAAAAGCAAAGTTTTCATCAAAAAAGCTTTTAAAGCCTTCTTAATTCATAACCTTATATGTGAATGGAATTTACCAGCCTTTTAGAAATTAAAGATATTTATTTTTAAAGTATGCATTCACATGATTATTATTGATGTTCTTATATCTATACATTTTACTGATATCTGACTATGCACAATCCTTCAATTGGAAATATAAATTGAAATATAGACTAACAGTATGACTTTTCTTTAAATGTCTTGTCTCTTGTGTTAGGTGCAAAGGTAAATAGTTGCACTACATTTGGCTAGTAACCACAGAAACCTGCCTTTTATTATTTTTAAAGTTTACATTTAAATCAGCAAATACATTATTTATATTATGCACTTACGTAATTTGCAAAGACTGACATTCCAGTGAAGCCGTGCCTTCAGCTGCAGTGAGATGGAGGTTTTTTAGACGTCATCGGAAAATGTCCCTGCTAGATCCCTTGGAATGAACCTTGGAATGAAGTATCCTGGGATGTGATTACAGGTTCCTGAACTCATCGGAGACAGAGATGGTGTGTCTGGATCTCTAAGATAACAGCATTAATAGGTTTATTTAGACAGTGCAGCATTCTGATTTGCATCCCAAAGGAACAGCCAAATTGTTTGTGCTGTAAACAAGAAGAACAGCACTTCAACTATTTGTATTAAGAGTCCTTATTTCCTGTGTGTGAAGAGACTTTCAGCACACAATAGTTACTTCCTTCCCCTCTAGTGCTGGAAATTTGGCAGCCAGAATAAATAATAAAGGCCCTTAAAGTGAAACACTTTATTGTGATCTTTTTGGTTTTTATATTTAGCAGCACAGTATTTTCTAAATGTCTGAAATATAATTAATTTATTATTTTATATGCTCACAACAACATTTTTCCACTATGCTTCATCAAATCATTGTAAGACCTGCCTGTAACAACCCTCCAACTTTATTGGTTCTTCAGAAGGCAATACACTGCTGTAGATAGGAGTCAGAAGTTACTGTTCAAGCAAATGAAGTTCCTCTGTTAGGTCACCCTTTTCACAAGCAAATGAAGTTCCTCTGTTACTCGGTACAGCCTAGTTAAGTGCAAAAGTACTTAATTGTGAGCTAGTAAATATGTGTTGACTAAGGAGCTCATTTCTGAGGCACTACCATTGCTGGCCAAGGCCAAGGAGAAGGTTGAGCTCTGTGATTGCAGGCTAGCGCTTGATTTATGTTACTAGGTGACCAAGGTTTTCCACGCTTCAGAGCACAATTGGCTGCGCTACCAAGGGGAGGGTGGGAATAGTGATTAGTTCTCTCAGGCACTTTGGGACACAGCATCTAAGGTCTCCCATGCACTTGCAGATTTGCTGGTGGTGTTGAGCCTCCACTGTGGTGCTGTGGTGCCTGTCGCGTGTTAAAAGATGCAGGGTGAAGTTGGAGGAGTCTGCCTTCCCTTCCTCATTTTCCCCAAGGGCAGTTAGAGGGAGTGCAGCAGCATGCCCTGATTGAAAAACACAACTTCCAAGTCGTGGGCAAATAAACAAATTAAGTGATTTAATTTAGCGATTCTAAATTTAAAAAGCAGATTCTTCACATTGGGGAGGTCTCCTGGACTAACCAATTGCGTTTTCTTTTTACCAGGATACTTGTATAGAAGTAGCAAATTTGCATAATGTTCTGGCAACAATGATTTTCTGATTGAAGTTTCCAGCACACTTGGGTCAACATGCCCAGAACATGGAGAGGGCAAACATGAGGCACATATTTTGATAGATTATAATACAAAGTATCATGTCACGGAGATTTACATTAATAGCATGTTGCAGTTAGTTGGCCATGTGAGTAGGTATAATGATTTATCTTGGCCGTTTCAGTGAATATACTGTAGCTTTACTGATCAAAATTAGGTCCCACTGATCACTAATTATTTTTCCTGAAAACATGTTAATGTCTGGTAAATTTTTTATCTTCATTTTTCTATATCATCCTACTGGTTTTAAAATTTCATCCCCACTAAACTAATAAATTTCTACATGTTGTCAAGCTGTGAATTGTTTTTTTGGCCAAAGTATGGAAAATACTGTATGTTCAGTACTACAGTAGGTGAGTGAGTTGGAGCTCTTAGTAAATTACAAATTAAGTTCCTCATTACAGTATTGAACCTGAAACCTTTTTTTCCTGCATTACACTTCAAAGTTTCCAGTGAAGGAAACTCAGAGAATGGAATAGTGTCCTGAGTGTTTCAGTGAGACGGAAATAAGAAACTTGTGAATCCTGATATTCCACCGATGTTCCATGTGACAGTTCATGACTTCTCCACCTTCTTTAATGTTATCTCAAATCACAAGTAAAAGTCAGACTCTTTTGATAAGACCTAATCAGTGAATCTCTGAGCTGCAAAACATGCGGATCCTCAAAAAAGAGCAACATCTGGAAGTTGCACTTTTAAGGGTGTGTCAGCAATGGGATTATCTAGCATTACTATTTCTTGACTAACATCATTTAAATAGTTCAGGTGGGTATCTGTGTCAGCATGCGTAGGCTGCAAAGGAACAAGTAATAGGTTATAAGTAATAGTAATAGGTTGTAAGAAAGAAAACACATTTCGGCTGTGGAGCCTTTATACCCGAAGAAGGCCCCACAGCCGAAATGTTGTGTTTTCTTTCTTCTCTTTTTAGCATGGAATAAACCTATTACTTGTTTCTTTGTAACATTATTAAAGGTCAGTTTTTACAATACAGTGAAAACTATTGTGTATTATTGTGTAAAATCTGTATTTATCACAGAATGAAAGGGAAAAAAGCAGTTTTCAGGTCCCAGTGAAAAGTGTTACACATGGCATTTGTTCACTATATCATGTTTTGATAGTACATTGATACCTGTATACAGAACCTTGGCCAATAATCTAGTACTAGTCTACTAGTACTAGTAAAAATACTAGTCTTTGCTAGTATTATTAGTAATATATTAGGGGATATTAATCACCCACAGATATTAATGCTTTATACCAGTGGGTTCTTAACTTTTACTGCACCTCTTTAGTTCTCAAAATCTGTTCTTTGCACCCTGTGACTGATATATCAGAACTACAGAATGAAAGAGATAGATTTAATTTTTTTTAAATTTTGCAGTACAATTTAGAATACATGAAAATGATACACTTGCATTACATTAAAATATTAAGGTTTTTCGATTATTTACCTTCTAAACCCCCTAAAAATGGTATCTTGCACCCCCAGATTAAGAGTTTAAACAAACTCAATACATACACAGTAGTTAATCTATCCAGTAGGCACTGAATGGTCTATGAAATGATGACAGCAAATACAGTAAATAGTAAACTATTTAAATCCAGGTTTCTTTATCACATTGATTGAGGGGAAAAGCCACTCTTAAGATTTTGTGAGTGTGTCTGACCAATAAAAAGAAAACTGACACGTTGCATTGAGGGAACATTTTCCACCACTTGTAATAAGGGTGATACAGTCCAGTCCATCATAAAACCCTGCATTACCCAGTAATTGCAGCTGACGGATATCTCCAGCTGAAACATTTCTGACTCACATTCTGAGCAATAGTGCTGCAGCAGATGCTCTGGCAGAAATGGTGTCTCTTTTCTATTTGCTTATCATCTCCTATCCCTGCAGGCCACCCCACCTGTCTGCAATTCACTGACAACATGATGCAGGCTGTACACACCTACCAGTGGCAGTGCATTGAGTGCAAGTCCTGCAGCCTTTGCGGCACGTCTGAGAATGATGTAAGGCTCTACAGATGCTTTTAGGTGCATGCAAAATACTGTATTGTGACTTGTGGTTCTATATAAATATAAGAGCTTTAGGTTTCCAGGTTTAACAGCAGTTCTGCATTTCTAAAGAACTATATGTTTCATGAGTTGGAAAGGGAAAAGTGTAAAATAATGGTACATTAAGATCAAATGTATAAAAATCCATGACAACATAGTATTGTCTGCCTCTGTATTATCACAATGTTTGGTACAGTATGTATAATATATAATGGGCTCTGGATGTAAGAAACATGCTTGTGAATTGCTCTGATTTGATCTGAAGAATACTGGGCATTCTGACATTCAGTCTTTTGAGACAGACTATAGTTTGAGTGATTCTGTCTGTTATAATCAGGATTTATTTGTCTTTTTGCAAATGTTTTCACAACATTTTGGGTTTTCCAAAAACTCTTGCCCATCTACAGTGGTCTGTCAAGACACTCTTATGAATGTTAGCAGCACAAACCTGTACAATCACAGGCTTCAGTGTGGCAGGAAAGTAACGGATGATGTATCTTCTGCTTAAGGACCAGCTTTTATTCTGTGATGACTGCGACCGTGGATACCACATGTATTGCTTGAAGCCCCCAATGACTCAGCCTCCAGAAGGTATTTCTAGGCGCAACTAAATATGCTTATTTTTCAAGGGTGGAGATGACACATTCTACCCAGATATGTTCAACAAAGTGTAAATAAATGTGCAGTGTAGTTATAATGAATTGATTAATTTGTGGGTAACTGAATGCAAGATGGCAGACCAGGTTAAATGAGGTGGAACTAAGTGAGGTGCCTACAGGAGTAGATCTTAATGATGGAAAAATTTGTCTTCTCAGCTAGCCTATATAGCTGAGATGCTCAACCACACAACCAGACCTGACATAATTTATGATGGAAGTTTTACACGTATGGCCCTCTCACTATCCAAATATTTGCTGTATATTTTAGTCACACAGCATTTCCTGGAAATATGCCAATGCAGATATGAAGTGAGCCCTTAAAAAGATGGCATTTCCTGATTTATCATGGTATCACCTCAGGGAAAGAAGATCTTCTTGTTTTAGGATTTGTACTCGTTGCCTCAGTGTCATCTTCTTTGTTTTTTTTTCCTATAGGGAGCTGGAGCTGCCTCTTGTGTTTGGACCTCCTTAAAGACAAAGCCTCCGCCTACAGTGAGCAGCTGTAGACACAGAGCTGACCTCATGTGCCATGGGCCCAGGGAAGAGACCTACCACAACTACATTCCTAATGCAGAGACATTCTGCAATGGTGCTCGTCTCTGTACAAAACACAGGGACGCTTCACATCTCTCTGAAACTGCTGCTGTCTTACTAAAGACCCTAACAGGGCCCACCCCAATCCACTGCATTATTTCTTCCTGTACCTGTTATTCTAGTTCTCTGCTCCTTTTTGATTCTAAAAAATGATCCCATTTTGAACTGCACCTTCATTTTCTGGACTAATCTGATTACCAATACTATTGGTTTAGTATTTACTATTCATTCATCAGAATATGTTATGTGCACTTCAAAATTAGGTTGTCTGTACAGAGTTGTGTCTCATACACCATAACTCCACACTATTCACTTAGTATAAATTGCCAAGAGACTTTAGTGACAGATGCACATGGTCTGAAGTCCTTATCTGTTTATGTGACAGCAGCAAAAGCAAATACAATAAAGTACAATGGGAAAAATAAAAAGGAACTCAACTTAGATTTCATTTTAATTAGTTTAGTTAATCAGTGTCTTTCATAACCAAAATAGCAAGCTTTGTATTCAAGTTTTGTTTTTTAGAACATAAACTAAGAATTGGTTTTGAATTACTGCACCAATAGATGCATTCATTCAAATAAATAATTTTTTAAGAAGATACAGTCAGTTATAAAATGGTGATACATACCATATAAAATAACAATATAAACATTTTAAAATGATAAATGCTCATAAATACAAGATGCCTTTTGAACATGATGTTCATTACATTGTTAATGATGAATGCTCTACCTCATTTCTTAGTTTAACACACTTTCAAAGAAAGATTAGAAAAGGGTGAAAAGTATGTTAATCAAATAATATCAGACTTCTTAAGCATTATCTAATATGTCACAACTGCAACACAACATGTAGACAAGTGCATCTTAAACAAACTACATTGCTTTTAATCTATTGGTCTGCAAAAGCATGTTAATGTAGCACAAATGTACTCTTTCTAGAAGAATCATAGTCTGTGCTGTTTAAACAGTCTGCAATCCCTAAATAATACTTTTAGTTATTTGTACAATATATCAAATATCTACAAGAGTCCAGGAAATGAAAATGGTAGTTTAAATAGAGGCACGCATTACTGGTAACAAAAGTTTTAAAAATCCACCAAAATATACATATTTTAAAATGGATCATATTTCTTCCATATTTTAGGGTCTGATTGTCATGAATATGTTACAAAATTTCTAACCAAGTATTTTTCTACTTATCATTTTTTAACTTTTCCTTAGAAAACCCATTTAGTTAAAAAGAGTATGTGGGTTACAGAAGTATTGAATAATGAATAAGTTCTGAAGTGATATACAGCTCCCGTGCCAAAAAAAACATTTAATTAATTCCGTTCTCATCCCTCACATACATTCAACACCCCTGCTGCATACTGTACAGTGAAGTGCTATTCTGAACTCCTATATTGTAAATGCTCTTGGTCTCCATAGGCTGCTTTTTACAGGCTGTATGATTTCAGGCCTCTAAGTAATAATCTCTCAGGAAAGTGCTTGCTATTTGGAAAATTATAAAACAAAAGCCCACTGTACAAAAATCATTGATCATTAAAGATCACAAAGCTTTAGAGACCACACTACTCATATGAAAACAGAAAATGAAGTTTATCTCTGCTGAAAAAAACCTAAATGATTTTGCAGTGTTTTCAAAATTGTTAGTTAAATTGCTGGTAGAGATCAGTTACACCTTTTTCACAGTTATTCAGGCACATCTAAAACATCTTTCCAGAAAAATGAATGAAATCTGACACAGACTTTAATGTTCTGTGGCCTAACTCTTCTTTGGTACAAGGCAGTTGTACAAGTTCCTTACTCTCCTTCTGACTGTTCTAATACTGCCACTGCCACTACAATGACTGTTACAAACAGCATTTTCTGCGAGCCTGGTATGATAATAGGCCACAGAAACCAAACACAACTTGAAAGTTAGGATTCTCTGACATGCATCTTAACAGGTTCTGTGCATTTTATTGCAGTAAGCGTTATACAGTACTTTAATCTAGATTTAACACTAAAAAAGCACATCATTCAAGCCTTCCAAGAAGTTGAGACCATACAATTCCTATGCCCTTATAAAAACAAAATTATTACTATAGCTACACTAAGGCTGTTTTAGATACCTTCCATTAACATCTATTTTTTCTCCTTCCAAAAATGTCAGCGTGCTCTGTCTTCTAAATTCTAAATATGTCCGTGTCTGTGCAGTAGTGTGAAAATAAGATGGGAGGGAATGGAATGCCGAATCAGAACGCTGCCTTATGCAGTGTCAAAAAGTTCTGAGCTGTTTAAGGAATATATTAAGAACCTGATTAGGTTTCCCCAAACACATCCCGATTGAACTATCAAACAAAATAGAAAACTGTCACTGGAACCACTCAAGCTGATAACATTTTAAATGAATCAGAATGTAGAATAAAATTTGAACTGTGTAGAAGTTAAATGGAATTATCAGCTTGCTAGAGTTCAAGCTTCTGGATGAATATCCACCCTTAAATGTAACTTTGTCTTGTCTTTTATTGTGAGGAGGCTGTTTTGCAGTACCTCCGTAAAAATGTGGTGCTAATTCTCTGACTTCAATAACAGAATCTCTCGTTGTTAATGGAAGAAAAGCTTGTTAGTGAAAATCTTTTTATTTTATCTACTACAATGTTTTTGGACTGGAAAATAAGCTTTTTATGTGCATACTTGCTTAGAGTTTCTAAACCTTATGTTTGTGTTTCAGTGCTTTCACAGGCTTATTTACTGCATGAAATTAATATACAGGCCTGTATTTCTTAATAAAGTTAGACACTCTGGACTGTTTTTTGTAAAATCAGTATCAAAACACACATGATGGTATGTTTTCTTTAGCAACTGAAAAAGCCTACCACTTCTCTATCAGTTCCAGGCAATGCAATAATTTATGATTTTTTTAAAGGGGAACTGCAACCCTGTTTTCCTTTTTCAGGGATAGAAAGAATTAGCATTGATGAGTGCATTTCAAACTGCAATAAAAGTCAAATGTACACAGTAACTTGTAAATCCTCCAATTTACAGAACAAAAATAGACATACTTTCCAACTGTGTGCAGCGCCATATTCTGCAATTCAGAACAAGGCAAGAAATCTTCCGGTGAAATGAGCAGCCCTATGACATTGTAAACAGGCAGGCTTGTGAATACATCTCTTTTAATCTAGTAGAAATATTGCTCTCGATTTCAAGACGGTTTTGCCAACAAATACTGCTAACTGCACATTACAAATTCGTGGGAACTCGATTGCGAGTTTGAGGCAGCATGGTGACTTACAGTACTTTCACGATTTTGTGCTTCATTTGAAATGTGTAATTTTGTGACTATAACGTCAAGGAATTTATTTTGTTACCGAGATTTAAAAACTGAGGTCTGAGAAATTGGAACTGCAGTTCTCCTTTAAAGAGCCAAGAGATGCTGAGATGATTGAGAACATATACATCAGACATATTTCCCATGTCCTGACTTGGAAAATTAATTTAAACACTTGTGGAAATATGCTGCTGTGCAAAAGTCTTAGGCATCTTAGGAGTTATAATTTGCAGGTTATTAGCCTTGAAACAATTTACTCTTGTCTTCCCCACAATGAAAGAAAACAAACTTTTAATTTAACCCTCTTTAATTACAAAGCAGAATCTTCAAAAATGTCATCACAACAGCTCAAGATGAACTATACCTGAGCAATCAATTTGTGGTGTTGCTATAATCTATCCTTGTGCTCCTTGCCATTATCCTTATTTATTCTTTGACGCATAAAGGTAAAAGTCTGCTTTCTGCATTACAATATACAGATTTAGCATTTAGCGGGATCAATTTTGCTGATCAATTTGCTGATTGCTCAAAATTAAAGTGTAAGTGGGAGATTATTATAAAATTGTCTTATGAAAAACCTAAAAGAATGCAAACTTAGGCTTTTATACAGCAGTTTAAGTGACATACAGTAGATTATAGAAAAAATAGATCAAATATATGTATATGAATATGACAGATGGAATTTTGTAACTTCAGACGATGACCATTTTAGGCTTTTATACTGCAGTGTTATTTAGTTATGGTACCATTTTACTGTATTAGCCATTATGTATAATCACGTTATTTACCCATGTTTGTAGTATAATGTATTAGCTAAAATCCTGCTAGTTGACTCTTCAGCTTTCACTATTTGAAAAATGTGTGAACTAACTTTGTATTGGTTTACACGCAGTCCTCATTGAAAGCAATCATTATTAGGGATTTATAAAATATACAGGTGTCTGGAGCTTCAATAGATTGACTTATTGTTATAGTTATTGTGTAATTTCCTTTCATTAAATAATAAAGTCCTGCTTCTAAAAACATTAGGAAACTTACAATGGACCTCATGAGACATGTTAAAAAGATATAGGTTGAAAATATAGTCAAATGAATTAAAAAAATACTTAAATATTGAGTTAAATATCAAATCTGAGGTCTGGTGAAAATTGCTCACATTAATACTGGATGTCCACAACTACCATCCCAAAATACAATTAACTTGGCTTTGGTTAAAGAAATGGCTGGTGTCAGTGGGTCTGCTTTTATTTGAGAAGTATGTTTTAACATAAATAATCTATAATTAGTTCTGAAAATATACATTGTCTCCGGAAAATGTAGCTTATTTTTGGAATTGTATTGTCATGTCCTGACAATCATGAAGTTGTATAGCTAATATTCTAAAGTACAGATTTGTGTTTACTCTGAAGACATACAGTACCAAGCTGCCTTCTAACAATCTGTAATGTTAGGCCTCCCTTTATTTTGCTGAACTTTGTCCTAGTCAGATACCTTTTCATGTGAGAAGTATGCAGGGCTGAATTGTTGAATTTCTTACAGCCTCTTTTGTTTCTATCATAATGTTATTAAACTTTGTGAAGGATTGAATGCAACAATAAATTAATGTCGTACTGTATGTTTGTAAGAAATGTTACTAACTCAGAGTTTCACATTTCTGCATGGTTTGTGAGTCTAGGTTCTAATGCTAAGCTACTGTCCTGCAGGTCTGTTACAGCTGAGACTTTTGCTGATACCAGATTATCATGTAACCCTGTCATGACCTCTGATTGCAGTAGCAATGTCACAACCCCAGTGTACTATGAACGTTTGGCCACTGTGTCACTCTCATATAGAAAGTCTAGCAATGCCTACAAACAACACTTGCATGCAGCGACAAGGTTTCCAACATTAGCCTGCTTTCTTAAGCACTTCTTTATTCAAGTACAGTACATATATTCTTTTACTAGATTATGGAGTATAAAAAGAAACCATTTTCCAGATTTAACAAATATGTTACATAGTGAACAACTTTTATCTATGACTAGAAAACAAATGTTCAAGAGCATTCATCTCTCTACTCCCTTACAGTTAGAAATGGTAATTGTAATTTTAATACACAACATTCATGCAGAATACACATGCATAGACTGGCTCTTTTACTATCAAACCAGTGAGTCTATTCAGAGTTATGTGAACAGAATTCTCCAGAACAAAATCCTGGTTGAGAATCCCTCATAATCATTGAGATAAGTGCAAATGCAATTTCATATCTCAATTTGTTTCAGAAAAATAGATGCTAAGACAGATGTTGAGATTGACATAATTCTGCCCTTTTAAGATCTTAAAACATTAATACAAGATGTTTGAACTATTTTGTATGTAGAAAAAATACTTTTTTTACTATGCATAATTACATTAATGTTGTTTAAACTTTCTGTCAACTAATAGCATTTAATGCTCCATATAATAAAATCATTTTTATATTTACAGTATAAAGCCAGTGGTTTTCAGTGCCTCTAAAACTGCCTGAGATTTACCAACATTACATAATAAAACAGTGACTTTAACCAGTCACAATACTGTTGGAGATTCAGTTTTGATTTTGGTACTGTGTATTTATTTTTATTGCATTACAGACAAGAAGCAAACAGAGGCATATTTCCAACAGCGCAAATTGAAAAAGTGGTAAATACAGCACCCAGTGTTTTTCCCCTAGAGTGTGATAAAGTAATGTTTATTGCTAAGAAGATGCTTAGTAAAACTGTAGTCTTTGTAAAAATGCCTTTTGTTGTTCCATTTGCTTAAATCTCCAATATAAAATAAAAGTGTAACTGAAACACATTTTTGTGTACTTGTATCTCTCACAGTACAAGTACTGGAATTTAAGATGTAAAATTCTGACAAATTTCCAATGCTGCTAATAGTATTTAATTGGGATAGAGGCCATTAGTATTATATCCAACAACAACCCAAACCCAAAGGAAACTTTTAAAAGGATTCATAACTGGAGACAAGAGGCTAGTTTAATAGAATTAATTCTGATTAACAAAATTCCTTTAAGAAACAGTCTTACGGGGTATCTAGAGCAGAAGGACACCAACAATATGATAGAAATTATACTGTACCTGGAATTGGCGTTGTGCAAGCTTTCTACTAAATCCAAATGTTTCTGAATATACTTAATAGGTAGAATACACATATGTGATATAGACATGTTATACATGTGTTTTATATTAAAAATATTAGGCCTTACATACAATTCTCCTAAAACCTATATCTGCCTTTTACTACTTGAAGAAAATGCAAGCTTTTCAAATTTAAAAGTAGTGCCTCAAATCTCCACTAGATGACAGTACAATCATGTGGTAGTTGGATTAGCCTTATTTTCAAAGTATATTATCCAGTTTAAGCACATTATGTCCATGAACTTTAGTGTAAAGAACTTTATGCAACTTTTCCTCTAATTTTGTTTTTTATTTCTGACTAAAAAGCTCTTACGAAGCAAACCATTAATGATGAATAAATACAGGTGAGAATGATAATGTCTTAAACACTCACAATGAATGATTTTCCTTCTGCTTTTAGACCAGTTGGTTACCTTTCAGCTAACACACTAGAATATGGGGAGTTAAGGCACAGGGCGAAATCAATTAACAAAAAAACCTAAACAACTTTTTATGACTTGAAAGAAAATGTAAAAACAACTGAAATAGAAATTTGAGACAAATTTGTCTACAATTAAGAATCTGACTGGTTAATAAAACAGAAGAGACAGTGCTCCCTCCTCAGGGCCAATGCTGAGAAGCACTGTTCTACTGTAAGGTGACCTAACATACCCTTTTTATCCCTGAGACACAGCCTTAAATGGAAAACAATGTCCTCATAATTCAAGGTTTCATCCATTTAGCCACCCTCTTTCCAGTTGTCTCTTGGGAAATACTCGATCTTTACATGAGAGTATTTCAAGCTTTAGGGAGCACAGTTACAGAGGGTTGAGGTTTCTTAATGTTCTCAGCTCATAATACGCTCCACCTTGCTTTTTTAAAGGATTTTAAAGTCCTGTACATAACAACAGAAGCACTGACTGAAAATGTAACCCAGGGATTAACTGGAGGTGACATGGGAAAGAAAGAAGTACAGATTAATTCCACACTGAAAAGTACAAAGAAAAAAAACATTTTTCTTTCATATTTCTAAGACACCTAAAGTACCTGTTTAAAAAAATGAGATCTGATTAATTTCTTTATGAAATATGTGCTAATTCAGGATATGGATATTATCATCAAACAAAAAGTAAGCTAATTTTTGCATGTCTGGCATGCCTAATTAGCTAGCACCAAGTGTTTGTGAGTTAATATGAGCCCTAGGTTCAGTAATGCTGCACAACTCAAATGTTTTCTTGGGTCTTACTATTTCTTAAATGCTTGTCAAACATATGAGTAAGTTGCCAGGCAAAGATAACTTTTGCCCATTATAACCAGGCCAGTGCCACTTTAAGCTTTCACACTGCAGAAAAAGCATTATAATTTCATTTAAAAAATCACCTCTGGAAGTTATCGGATGTCACATGGATTTCCACATCCTTGACGCTGGCTCTGGCATTTTGTTTTGAAAACTTCAAAACCTGCTGCAAGCCTTAATTTGCTGAAAGGGACTGTAGTACAAAAACTGGAAGATCATTTTCATGAAGAAAATATTTCCTAAGAACAAATATTTCCTGTACTTTTATATTTATATAAACTTTAAGAACTACTGAAAAAACAATGTTAGGGCACACAATGCTGGTATTCCTGTATTCCAGTATGATTTCTTATTCTTGTGACCATTATAATCCATCAGTCAAAAAATGGCTAGATTTTCAGAAGAAGGTATTTCAGAAGAACCCCCTACAAGTATTATTTAGATAGATACTGTATTACACAATCTGAATATAAAACGTGTTCATTGTGAAAAGTAGTAGTAGGAATTGTGCAAAGAAGCTTTAATTCAGACTTTAAAGTTGTGATGGAATTACAAAATAAAATTATTCTGCATGTAACACTTGACACAGCAGTTCTTTTAAACATCTTCTAATATCTAGGGTGATGGACTTTGCTCTCTGTCATATGATCTAATTCCTTGTGATTAATATCTATGGGGATAAATTTGTGAACTACAGAGCATTAAACAACTGCAAACAGGAAGCTTATTCTGTTTTAATGTACACACCTTAACACCAGTTTCCACAAGGTGCCTTTTGTGGAAAAATTGTAAATATCAGTGTTTATTATTTTATTGGTCAAGGAAAGAGTACTTAATTTTAAACATATTTCAAACAAAAGTTAGTAAAGATCGAATCTAAATAAAGTATAAGAATGAAGTACAAGTATAGCCAAGTGAGACAGAAGTTCAAAAGTTTATTTGGTAGCTACAATATATCAGGCTCTTGGGTCGTTCAGTCCACTAATATTCAGTTGTCTTTTAAGTCAAGAATGGAACTCTGTTCATATGTTACATGCATAGTTCTGGGCCCATATCAATATATGTGCTTTGAAGACTCACCACCTATTATAAGATACACAGTATATATTAATCAGAATAAGTTGTAACAGTTAGTGTTATGAATAAATGTAGAATATTATCAATTAACTACAAATACTATTGTAATGGTAATAATATGTTGGATATGTACTGTGCATTGTTACAATAAAAAGGCAATTTAAAAAATAAACAACACATTAGATCTGCTTTCAATAACACTACTGTAGGTCCAGTCTCTGGCAGTGTTAATGCTTCAGAATTATTTTTCTCACTTTCTTTCCATCGATGTTCACCATTATTAGTTATTGAAAAGGGAAGTTTCATACCTTTCAGTGTTTCTCCCGAACTGTCTTGGGTAAGAGAGGTTGGAACCCAAATGTTTTTTTTCATTTCTTGCTTGAAAAAAAAGCAGCTATTTAGCAGTCATAGAAAGCCACTTTTTCCTCTCTGAAATGGTGCTGTGACCACTTATTACAGTCACTAACAGCAGCTGAATGGTGCTTCTGTGTCACTCAGTTATGAAGCAGCTTGACATCCCATGAACCACAATGTTGTGAGGACCAGATCAGTCATTGTAAAAGGAGTCTCAAACTGAAAAATGACACTGCTGTTTGTTCTTTTTTTGACAAAAAAAATGTATCCTCTTCAGTTCAGTGATAAACATTTGCATTGTCCTTTTTGAGAAAGCTCTGTATTCACTCAAGACCCATTTGCACTTATACAAAGAACTACAGAAAAGAAGTCAATGTATTGGACTGTGTTAATGTGCCGAGACATTTTTAGTGTTCCTCATTGTCTTTGGAAAAACTATGCATGTTCTTTTCCATAAGATCATCTTGCACAGAAGTGTTTCAGTTTGCTGAACCCATCATGCCCATTACATTCCTTTGTCAATCAGCATAACAAAGATCTAACAATTAGATTAAAACAAAGCTGTATATACCTTTGACTTTCAGACCCAAATGATTTTGGTAAGCTTTAATAAGTTTTTTTAAATGGAATTATAAAGCCTCTCCTCTGAAGAATCTGTTTATCAGCTGCCTATCCAAGGAGCAAATGTTGCCAATTATACTTTAGAAAGATTCGTGGCTTAGTTTTCTTTCTTTATCCTGAAAAGATAGAGCATTTTTTTATTTTCCTATGAAGCAGATCTGATAATCAGATAAATTACTGAGTGGTCAGTTTTGGCAAATGTAATTATTCGGGACATTTCCCACAGTATCAACGGCAAACTCTGCCAGTAATTTACATGATGAAGTTAACATTGACTTGAATGATGAAGTTAACATTTAGTCAGCAGCTATAATTACTTACAAATACAGCATAACATCCGCTGTACAGTGTAATTGTTCTGCCTTCCTGCATTCGCATTTCCCACTGAGTGCACAGGCCTCTCTTGGCAGACAGTTCAAACCCCAATGTGTATTAGCATCACCTTGGTTTGAAAATCAAAGGAGTTTTGTTTACATTCTGTTTTATTGTTGCAAAATCAAACAAACACAAGACAACTGTGATTGTGAACCAGTATAGTGATCATACTGAATCTTGAACATGTTGTACTGTTTACATCTCCATTGACATACAAGAGTATGCTCTGGGAAAAGCAACCATGTATTTTATGTGCCACAGAATTTTAGTCTCAGTGGTTTCATGAAGAGAAAAGAAAATGACAAAGAAAGCCAAACACTGCCTGCACTTGTTTGTGACACAATGGACAAGGTGTTCTTTAGTGCACCATTTGTAAATAGTGAAAATATTCTGACTTGTGAAGTGCACAACCAGTGACGCAATACAGCATTGGGCAAAAGTTACAGAAGTTATCTAATTTGTCATATAATAAGAGAACTAAAAAACAGATTGGTATAAAGTCAGCATGATTTTGTCATTCCTGCAATGAGTGAAAAGATGAACGTGAACCAGGTGTCTGTTTCCATATTGCAGTTCGTATGGCATCCACTTCACTTTCCCATTCGAAACCTCTCAAAATCATATACTGTGTACAGTATTTTTACATGCTGAATATTTACAGAATTCTTTGGCATTTTTGCAGATATACAGTGTATTTCTTGCTTGTTCATTATACTCTTGTATGTTAAAAAGTTAAAATGCTATTCTATTATTGTTTAATAGTTGTCGAGGAAAGGATATCTTCATCAAACACAAGCAGATTTGAAAGGAGATATGCAAACACGCTCTATTCAATTATAAAACATACAATATAAGTTAAGGCTTACTTCTAAAGGAAGAGCATATGAGGAGCCATAACTACAGTAATAAGATCACCAGCTCTTAATCTATGAGAGAGCGATGGTTGTTCATATGTCACTTAATGGTTATTCATTGTGCATATAAGAGTGGTCCAAATGTGGGTTTCACAAAAATAAATAGGATACCCTATTTAAAGAAAAAGAACAGGGGATCACAGTTTGCAACATTTTTTCTAATCTACGGTGTACATTTTACAGTGTTATGTCTAATCAGAGCACTATAAAAATAATTCAAAGACTTTAAAGAGCAAATTGAATGAAATTAGAATGCAGATTTACATCACATGAAGAGATTATACATCATTATTTGTAAGAAAAGCAGCTTTATTTAGTCAGTTACTTACATAATCAAATGAAATGTAAGGTTTTGAAAAACCTGTGTAATCAGTATAATGAGTACAATTATATAAAAAGTAAAAATACTTAATGGAGACATACTTCCTATCATAACACAGACAATAACTGAATATCCTCCATGCTTTTGAAGACAGATTTTCCCCTGTAACAGAACAGTAAAAAACCCACTGTGTAGTAATGTTCTTCTATGAGTGATCATCTACTTGTTCAAGAATTGAAAAATAATAATGAAACATGGAGTAAGGCAATGAGTTCTAAATCGATAAAGAAATCCAAAAAATTGTATTCTTCCAAGAGTCCAGCAACACGTGCAATTCTACACTTCACAGATTTCTTTAATCTCTTTGATTCCTAGTATCACTGGCTAATTTGTGTGTTTACAGAGGAAAGATTGGCACTTTTGATTTTGTGACAAGTAATAATTCTTAAAATGTGCTTGCCATGAGAAATACCTCATGCTGTATGTTGGTTACCCATTCCTGAATGGATTTAACATCTGAGCAAGCCAAACTACTCTGTGAAAAGACATTTCAGCACAACAGGTTTTTGTGTAGTGTGTTTCATGATATTTACAGTGAAAAGCATAAGTATTGGGACAATGAAGTGAAATTTGTCATTTTTGGCACGTTTTAAATAAAAGACAAAAAAAATAAAAGAAGGCAAAAGTATAGAGTTTCAGCTTTTGTTTTAAAGGATGTTTATCCATATTAGAATAATGTCATTTTTTGTGTTCAATCCACCCATTATAAAAAAGAACAAATATTGGGACAAATGGTTGAAAGATGTTTATAATTGTTCAAGCCTTCCATGTTGCATTAATTGTAAAAACATAAAAAACTGTGAATGTATAGCATTGGTTTCAGCCTTTGTTTTGGAGTAGTTTGAATTTAAATTAGAAGGCATAAAATGAGATGGAGACTAGAGAGTTGTCTAGGACAGAAAAAAGCAATTGTGAAGATGAGAGGACAAAATCCAATTAGAATCACTGCAGAGAGATTGGGCATCACAAATTCAACAGTATAGAATGTCTTGTAAAGGAAAGACACCATTGGAGGAGTAAACATTTGGCAAAGAGCAGGACATACCAGGAAAACGACAGTTCATGACAGAAAAATCATTAGGGCTGTAAAGTAAAACCCTCATACAACAACTAAAGAAAAGTCTCAGGGTGCAGGGGTGAAAGTATTTCAATTCACTGTGTGTAGAGGACTTTGACAGAAAAATTACAAGGGCTACACTGCAAAGATGCAAACCTTTCATCAGCACATAAAAAAAAAGGCCAGAATAGAATTTACAAAGAAGTACAAAGAAAAACCACAACAGTTCTAGAACAAAGTTTTACGGACAGATGAGAGAAAGATAAACCTTTATCAAAGTGACAGAAAGGCAAAATGAGGAGAAACAAAGGAACTGCAAATGCTTCTAAGCACACCCCTTCATCTGTGCAGCATGGTGGAGGGCAAGCAACTGCTCTTTACTGCTCCCTGTTCTTTACTGGGGATGTAACTGATGATGGCAGTAGCAGAATGTATTCTGAAGTGTACAGAAAACACCTTGTCTGCCCATGTTCAAAAAATGTCTTCAAAATTGGTTGGTAACTAAGCCTACAAGCAAGACAATTACCCAAAACATACTACACACCTAACTAAGGAGTTCATCAGGAAGAAGTAGAAACTTTTGAACTGGTCAAGTGAATCTCCTGATTTGAATTGAGCACTGTACCTGCTGAAGAAGAAACTCAAAACCCCACAAACAGCTGAAAGTGGAATGGAATAGCATCCCAAGGGAACATGGTTATGTTGATGGGTTGAAGACTTGAAATAGTTATGTATACAAATACTAACTTTACATTAGTTTCATTTACTTTAAGCTAATTTGTCCCAGTACTTAGGATGATCTGAAATTGGGGGTAATTAAAGACCCCCAAAAAATATTCTAACATGGTTTAACATACTTTCACAAAAATATCTAGGAGTAAGAGCTGACATTTTGTACATTTTCTTCATATTTATCTTTTGATCTAAATTACAAATTTCAGTAATACAGCGAAAAATGACAAATTTCAGTTCACTGTCAGAGTAGTTCTGATTTTAACTGTAAGTGCCACAAAGAGGAAGACTGTGGTTGACAAGATCAGTATCAGGCACTTAGTGCAAGCAGCCCATCACTGTAGTTCCTTCAGTACAAAGGTGCAGTCAATTAATCTATAGAACCCTGCTCTTTTTCTATGATCCCAGACAGAGACACACTTGAGTCAGCTTTCACTGAATACTTTGTAGTTGCAGACATAAGCACTGGCACTGTGTATCATAAATTTGTTTATTTGACAAATTTCCTTTCCATTTACTAGAAGAGGTATAGTTTAAAAGTGTATTTATTACACTTTATCAATTAGTGAACAGCATTTATTTCAGATATAGGGTGCCAATAATTGTGAGTGCAACTAGATATACTTTATTTACTTTTTACACAATTAAGAAAACAACATTGAAATATGTTTGCCCTATTTTAACTAATAAATTAAAAGCTAATACTTTTTTGACATTCAGTATAACCATAAGCAAAACCTTGTTCTAACAGCCATAACAGCATAAGGAGGCAGACATTTTCACAATTAATCTAATGGGTCATTGCAAATATCAGCTTGTTAGATGATAAAAATACTTTCCAGCTTTGGCATTAAATAACTTCTCAGGACGAAATAATAAAACAATGTGAGCACAATAGAAATCATGGAACTGCACATTGAAACATAGTAATATTACTTGCAACTAAATTCACTTCAGTCTTGGTCTTCACACAAATACAAAATCTCCAGGTTTACTTCAAAGACATTTTAAAATATTGAGATTTTGTTACTGAGCCGTAATTTCTGAAGAGGACATTTCTCCACATGGAGAAATTTTCTCAGTCAAAAATTATCTTCTTAGGAGCAATCTCATTGGACACCAGATTGAATGTATTATAACTTGTGTGTCTGCAAATATTGTGCAGTTATTACATTAAAGAGCATATATGATGGTTATAACTATAAAAAACCTTGAAGTCACTTTGTATAAAATACATTAAACAAAGCAATATGTAATAAGGAAAAAAATCATTTTACTTCATGCTGCATAACAGGATGGATTCTGATGAATAAAGCTTTGGAATTATTCTAGTTGTGTCAAAATAAGCTTAAGTCATTGAAATGTGTTCAAGACCAATAGCAGAGCCTATACTATTTTTTGTGAAGGTATGAACTGTTGGCAAACTGAGAAAGCACCTCACTGATAACATCACTGAGTGGATTTTGAATGATGCTGTCTGTTAAAGCTTTCAGTAAGCAAGAACATTAGTATTGGTTAAGATACATAACCAAAAATTGTATTTGCAAAAAAAAATGAATTTCCTGTAATGTAGTGTGTTGCTGGCATCCATGTTTTAGAGCCATAGAAAGAAAAATGGAATCTAGTACAATTAAGTAATTTTGTAAATTGGAAACTACTTTAGAATTGTGAATTCCATCTATAAATCCATTCAGAGAATATGGTAGGTAGGGTCCCCTAGTGATGATTAATCACATAGTCATAAACAAATGTCACGTCTAGTAGCCCTAAGAAATGCACAATTTAGTGTTAATAGCTTGATTGTTATGCATTTATTAAGTGGAATTTGCAACTCCTAAAGTGTTACCTGTGAAACACTCATTTGTTGAATTATTGAGCAGTATTACAGCTATTGTTATAAGAAGCATTATTAAGCATGTTAGTTGTTGTTCTTTAGAAGACAACAGTACTTGTTTTACAGGGAGTAAATCCTACTATTGGCTTGATGTTTACATGATACAAGCATTAATATCTTGACATTATCTTACTTTTTGTAATGAAATGTGGATTTTGTGTAATACTAAGCTTTTGAGAATTCAAATTATACTACTGTACTTGTAGACCACTTTTTCTAAAGCCCTTCCAGGATGCTGTCCTTGGAATGTAGTGAAGGGAGCAAACAATTCTTCTTGAATACCTTAATCAACTATCGTTGACAGCCATGACAGCATGCTGAGGAATAACTGTATGTTTTACACAAAGGCAGGATAAAAATCTGACAAGTTGTAATAAATTGATCTGTAACTAAAAAATATTTCTGTAGATTACTTTTTATCAGCTTATTATGTGTAATAACTGAGAAACAAAGGTTGATCTTAGTTTCATTTGTATAAAAAACAGGCAGCATATTACTAAATAAATTACATAAACACAAAATTATCCCGTTTTGTTACATTTTATTGGCAACTTATTATTGCTCGCTGCCCTACCACCTGTGGAGCGAGCTTGGAGCTGCACGGTGACTGAGCAATGAGGGCGAAGAGGGTTGAAGGGATTTGGTTGTCTCAGTGGTCAGCTCTCTGTTTGCCCTCTGTCCCCCCACATCCCTCCTACCCAGCTTGCTGATGCCCCCCCCTCGCAGGACTGCATCTCCACTCTTGTCTCCTCAGCAACTGGACTCCCCACTCTGTCAGGAAGACTGCATGAGGCCTGTCAGACGCTTCCCTGTCAGTGATTTGCCCTGGAACCAGAAAGAGGGAGCCTTTATCCTCTAATTGCAGCGAAAGCATCAGAAAGATTCTGTGGAATACTGACTGTTTCTAAAAAAGAAAGTGAAATTAAAATAAGGGAATGCAAATGATTACTGTATATCTGATCACTTACGCTACTCTGAGTTTTAGGTCTATGGTATCCGTATGCCAGTTATTAAAATGCCAAATGTACACAAAATCTACCAAACAAAAGCCGTGGTGGTAAAAAGCATTTGGCTTTCAAAGCTGAAATCAGTAAAGGAGGAGTGAGAGATAATCAGAAGAATTGGGGTGGGAAAGAAGTATCCAGAACAAGAACAAAGTCAACATCAGGACAGAAAAGTTAAAAACCTGGATGCCAAAGAAAGGAAAGGGGATGATGATACTTGTTACAGCTTGTAACTGCCATTAACTGATCCTTGGGAGATGGGTAGTGAGACTGCCTCTATTTTACAATCACCTTGCAAGTAACTGAAAAGTAGGGGGCTAAATGCTTTGGAACACAAGAGGCAACAGAAAACTAAAGTCTGATTCACAAATACTGTAGGGGTCTCCATTTCAAGACATCTGGAAGGGTGACAGCCTGAGGCTACAGTGGCTGACTCCAGGGCTGAAAGATGAGGGGTCAGAACTGCTTGTTTCCTGGGTAACTTCAGGGTGCAGCCCTAGCCTGGGGTATCTTTAGTTTTAAGCACAGAATTCTTCCAGAATCTAAAAAGTTAAACCTGATCACAGCTCATGCTGGCTAACCCCCATGGTAAATAGTTAAGGGTACTGAAGGTAGTTCTATGCACACAGGTGTGTTGGAATTTATCTAAAAACATCCTCATGCTACAATATTTTGCGACTTGATAAATTGAGAAAAGCAAGCATGAGAAGAGAACCTACTAAACAAATTTTCTAAATTTCAAGATACTGGTTCAGAAAATATAGCTACAAAGAGCACTGCAGAATGGATGTCATACTGCTATGTGGCATAGAAGATAAAAGTGTAACTCAGAAAATTAGATTATACTTTTAAGAGAAAACTGAAAAGATTGATGAGACTAGATTGGGTTGGTAGACAGCAATTTTACAACTTTGTTGTCTGATCTCGCCAGATCTCAGAAGTCAAGCTAATGTCTAGTGTAGGAGACCTCTGAGGAAAACCAAATTTCTTCTGTGAGTGGTGTTGGTGAGACAGTAGGTGACACTCTTCCCTCTTGACCAGAATTTTCAAACCAGTGCCTCAGTATGGTAACCAGAACATTGTGTTGTCGGACGTGATGTTCTTCTGATGAGATGTTAAAATATCAGTTACTAACTACTTGAGCACTAAAGTTCCCCGTGACGCTGTTCATAAGACTAGGGATGTTAATGCAGGTGTCCTAGTTAAAGTATATCCTAACCTTTCACAATCTGCCACCCCTAAAGTTTCCCCTTTATTCAACTACTAAAGAAATTTCTAATTTCTCCATCTGCTGTGTGGTGGGGCAACTGGAGAATAATGGCTGCTATGACTCTTTCAGGTGGGTGCTGCACTTCAGTTGTGGATGAAGTGGGTCCCACTTGCATGTAAAGTGTTTTGGCATTCTAGGTAGATGAAAAGTGCTGTACAAATGCAAGGAATTACAGCTGTGAAAATCACCTACTTATTAACACATACAGAGAGAAAGTTGTTTTCTGGACAAACTGAAAAAATGAAGATCATAGAAATAAGAAGAAACTGAGTGCATTATCACAAATTAAATCAGTGACCAGAAATTCCAGACAAAATCATGCTTTAAAAAGTGTTTTCTATGTTGTACAAGTTAAAGAAAAGTTAAAAGAGATTCAAGCATCTAAGAACAAATAGTTCTGTTTAGGAAATCATTCTACAATAGCTGGTGTATTAAACAGCATAATGAATATTGTGTATCGTCTTCACGGATGAAAAAATCAATTGCATGTTACAGTAATGATTATACAAGTTCTCTCACACTAAAGACAAACACGACTTAAACAAGTAAAGAAACTAAAAGGCAGAGGTTGCTCCTGTTGACTTGAAAATAGAACTAGAACTTCTTAGACTTAATCACCCCCTTTCTGGGTTTCTGCGAGACAAGCCAGATTGTTTAATAAGGATATTAATCATTGAAAACACAAATTAAGCACAGCCATGTATAGTAAGTACAAATACCCTGTTTCATCAAACCTCAGTATTTTTAAGTTAAACTTAAAAAAGTGTGCATTTTTCATGTATTCTGAATTTTACTGTAAAATTGAAAATAAACATACTGTATAATTTTGATATATCTGGTTAAAGGTTAAGAACCAGTTAACTAGAGGAAGAAAACTGAGCCAAGTAAATGTTGTCTAGTCAGTCTAAAATGTAAATCATGAAATTCACAGTGACAACTACAATCTGTTCAATTATTATCAAGTCAAAACTTTGAAGAAAGCACATCTAAAGTGAGTTCTGGTGTACAACATTATATTGTATGTTTATCTTTTCAAAAGAAGCTTGGACAAAGAACCACACAGAAATTAATTCTGGAAATCACATCAGTGGAAACTGAGGGTAGTGAATGCGTATTGATTAAAAACCTTGCAAATGCACGGGAAACAGAGAGAAATTGTAAGGGAACTGTTCTGCTACATTTATTTGCTAATCTACGTAAAATAATTGACTGGCAACCTACAAGAAGCTGCTAGGACATGTTCACTCAAACATACAACATGGAGAAGCAGTGAGAACATCAGCAGGATGTATGTATATAAATAAAAAAGCACTTTAATTCAAATGAAGAGAGAAAAGTATAAAAGTTAACCTGGAAAGATTGCAACAAAATGCTTATGCATCAAGTATGAGATGCACATATTTAACAGTCCCTTCTTGGAAGGAGAAAAAGTTGCAACCTGCACCCTCCCAAACTTTGAAAAAGTTGTAAACTCTCACTCTTGAATCTCACTCTTATAGTCAATCCTTAGCAGCTCTGGATACACCCGTTAAACTTGATTCTGGGTATTTAAGACTTGGAGAATGATTCCCCTGGAAACTAAATCTGACTTATCTTACTGACCTTAAAATCTAAAATTCTAAGATATCAGAAGCTGATGCGTAAAATTAAACAAGGAAAGAACTGAAACTACTGTCTGCCCACCAATCCTGGCTATCACAAGCAGAGCGGAGCTCTGGTCTCCTGTAAAGGAGACGGCAGGAGAGGTACTCACCACACTGCGTGTAAACTTCTCTAGGGAGGTTCGGCGTCCCTGCTCATTCTCAGGCTTTAGGGGGAGGAGATTAGGGAAAAGACAACAAAGGGAAGGTCAGCTACAGGCAGTGAAAGGTGCAGGGCAGTGTCAGCAGAGCAGCAGCCAGCAGTCTGACTCATACAGCACACAAGCTGAGACCTGGGCAGTAGAGTGTAGGCTCACGGCAATCAGGGAGTGGAGCTGAGTACGTGAAGCAGAACATGGAGCACTGCAGTCAGTTTAAGGAAGGGAAAGTGTCTTTTCCCGAAAGGTGATGAATACCAACTTTAACGAGAAAGGATTCCTTTCCAAATTCCAATCTATCTGTCATGGACTATTATTATAGAAATAGTTCTTTAAGCTCCTTTTTTGGTTTTTATTTTTCTCAAGGACAGGTAAGCTCAGAGGTTGCAAGATCATTTTAAAACAGTCTACTTAGTCTCTGTCAGTTGGTCTTCACCTGTGATAACTGTACGTCCTGGTGCAATGAAACAAAGATGGTTGGTGCAAATATGGCAAACATGGTGCTACATGGTGCAATATACTGTACAAAGGGGACCATGCTAAAGATCTTCCCATGGATAGCAACAGGATATACAGTACAAGGGGAACTACAGTGCTTTGCAAATGTATTCAGACCCTTGCACAGTTTTCAAATTTTGTTGTTTTAAATTATTTGTTACAGTACCTACACAAGCTGCTCAACTATTTGAAACAAAAAACAGAAAGTAAATATATACTTAATATGAAACATAAATTAAAAGGCTGTGATTGCATAAGTAATTAAACTGCTTACTGTGCTATAAATAAATACATTTACCTTAACAAGTCATTTAGCCGGTTAGTTGAGTAGCCACTGTCAGTGTACAATAATAGCTATTTCAGAATAAAAACACCTGTCCCTGTGCGGTTCCTTGGTCGGGTGGTGCATCTTAAGAAAAGATTCAACCACGAAGACTAAGGGGTTTTCATAGCAAAGGATAACGTCATTGGAAAACACAGATCAGGATCAGGTACAAATGATACTGAATAACACTGAGGACTCTGAATATGCCTTTGAGCACTATCTACCCAAGGTGAAGGTGAAGGAAGGTGAAATGTGAGACTTTACCACCCCAAAACTGCTCATATCTTAGAACTGAGAAGCAGGACAAGGAGGAAACTAGTAAGAGATGCCCATGTGAAGCCAACAACATCTATAAAAGAGCTACGGAGTTCAAATGTGCATCTGTCAACAATATTTTGGCCACTTACCTTTCAATAGAACAATGATCCAATGCACAAGACCAAAGTTACACTGGACTGTGTTAAGATTAAGGAAGTGACCCAGCCCTCTAAATATCCTGATTTGATTCATACTGAGAATTTGTGGAAAAACTTTTAAATGCTGTGTATACAAAATACCTAAGAAACTTGAGAGTGCCTTCCTAGAAGTACAGTATGGGCAAAAATGCACCAAGTGTGTAAAGTTTGTAGAGATTTACATACAGGTGGCTATAATTTCTGTTCAACGTGCATAAACAAAAATTGTTTTCATAGGTTTGAATACATATGCAATAAACAGATTTCAGTCTCTAGTTTTTGCCTATGTCTACTATTACTTACATGCTACCCTTAGAACTCTTCAGTTTGATCAGGTTTGATCACAAAATGAGACACCATAGGGACAGCCTGAATATTTTTGCATGCACTGTATATCATATATGTTACCATATTTGTGATGGTTTGCATGAAGTTGTTCAGTGTGCAACAGACCAATATAATGGTGGATTGGTGACTATAATGTCTGTCAAAATGGGAGACACTATATGACCTATATTTTAATAGTTTTTCCTTTTCTGTCTAAATTTTTACCCTCGGCCCACACTTACAATATAACTGAAAAGACTCATATTTTCTTTTAAACATTAAGACGTACCTGGCAAGAATCTTAGACATACAGTACCTGTCATATTTAACCATGGTATTCAGAACCACATTGATCCGAGTTTTGATTGTAGAGCTTTTAGCTGTGCTGAAATCATATGTTCCTCAATCAGTGAAGAACTGAGTATCACTGAAAATTGTTTTAAAACACTTACTTTTTGGCATTTATTCAGTCAGATCATTTTTAGTGTGTGTACAGGAGAAAGAAAGTGAAAGATTTTAGCAGTGTTGTGAATTGGAAACAGGATCCAAAGAAAGCTTTGAGAGCTGAAGAACACCAGTGTAATTAATACTCCATACCTCACTGGACATTTCCGTCACTGTTTAAGCCTTCACCACTCCCAGAAGTGTTTTAACCACCCTTGATGAACTACAGTACCTAACATGCTGGAGATTGATTATTTAGGATCACACATAAAGACTTGTGATAAGATCCCAGAAACTCAACAATAATGTGGGACCCTGCAGGAGATCAAAAAAAACATTTTACAGCTTTAGTGTAAGGCAAGAACAGCTGTCAGCCTTTCATGTTATAATGCTTATGAAAAGACTGAATATTTGTTTAATTGAATTTTTTTTAGATTTTGTAACTTTATTATTGTTGTTTTAACAGTCTTATTTCCTATACAGGAATCACTGGGGGATATGTATGAGAGGAGCGGCATTTCCTTCTTATTAGAAACATTTTGGTTTTCTGTGTTGCTTTAGTTCTGGATTGTTTTGTACAAAGCATTGATAAAATGTAAGATTTTAGAAATTCCATTATGCCTTCATGAACAGATTGAAAACAACAAGGAAAAACAAAACTTACTAACTTATTTCCCTCTATTTTGTACATATCGTGTGATTTCAGAGTGTACAGTATACTGTACACGGGGAGCTATAATATTACCAATTTTCTTTCTCTTTGCTTTAAATTACGCCTTGCAAAATCTTTCTCAAAGTGCAGCTCCGAAGACTGAAGAAAATGTTTCTTTCAGGAAACAGTCAGTCTTGCAGACACATTTTTAAATGCCCCCTCAGTGAAGGATTGGAACATCTAGAGCAACTCAGCTGGCCTGCACCAACTGCTACTCCCCACAGAAGTTTTTCTACAGCTACAGGATGTGGAGGAAATTTAGGTAATATAAAGGTGCCACCTTCTTTTTTGCCAGAAGGAGATCTTGATAGGTGTTGGAGCGAAGGAAGCGCGCATAGCTGTCACTTTTCATCAGCTTGTAGATGTGCTCCTGAAAAAGAGTAAGACAGTTGATTCTGCAGCAGAATTACTCCTTACTCACTGTTAATGCAGCAGCACAGTATACAGAAAGCATAGGGGAAACAGTCCAAGTTAAAGCACAGGGAAGGGGTTTTACAACACCTGACCTTCCACACTTCTTCTTTGTAAAGCTAAATCAGTTTTGAACTCACAGGTTCTTTTGATCTCCACAGGTCTGGCTTTAGCACATGATGTTCACTAGTTTTGGACTTGCTGTTATTATACAGGTAAAATGTAATAAGTTGCTGAAGTTTTCAGGAGCACTGAAAGAACGTCCTCAGAGTGAGTAAGTAGGAAGGAGTACACTGAATGTAGCAATTTGTAACTAGGAAGAAATGGAAATCAAACGTTTTGGCAAGACAGAAGCCATTTCAAGTTTTAAACAAACAAAATTTAAGGAAGTGAAAGTATAAGTCACACATTGTATACCATCTTTCATGGTTGTAATATACAAGCAAGACTTTTTAACTCAAATAAATCATATTAATAATTACACTAATTGCCATCATTCAACATTACTAAGTTATAATGTAGAACATGTGGACGGAATATAGTAGCTCCTTTACACGTGTGAAAACATTAAACCCACAGTGAAGTGTCATCGCCCATTTGAATTTATTAAACCGTTTTTCACAAAGGTGATTTACAGTATACTCTGTTTTTCGTCTTTAATAAATCACCCAGTGTTGCATATACTGTGAATGCACGGTCAACCAATCCGAGAGGCTCACTGCACACTAATGTAAAAATGTTGAATCAGCGAAGCAAAGTCTACAGCTCTGGAACAACAGGTTTATTGTACAAGCATTTCCTCCTATCAAGTAAAAGAAAGAGACTCACCTGTGCGTCTTCGAAACTGTACCTGCCAGGGTCTTTGATATTTTGGCTGGTACGCTCGTAACTGTGGGAGTCCAGGTTGATGGCACTGGGAGCACCAGCTGCTAGAAACTCCTGCCAAATTTCCTGAGCCCGAGCTGGGACGTCCTGCAGGGGGTGCCGCTTTAGATCCTGTACAGCCAGCCAGAATCTGCCATGGACACAGAGAGGCAGAACTTCAGTATAATGATTTGGTGACTCCACCTCTTAATTTGTGTACTCATTTCAGTGATCTCTCCCTGCTGGGTTTGTAATATATTCCATGGCACATGATGGCCTCCTTAAGAATAGAGCATCTTGTTGCTTGACAGTGAGCATAAGGTCACTTGAGATTTTTTTTAAATCCATGAAAGACATTGAGACAAGAAGCTACATTGGTTTCTTACCTCTAATGGTTTCTCATTAGGCTTACCACTTCAAAGTATCACTCAGCCCTCACTTCCTGCTGACTCTTTAAAACTAAAGCTCTTTTCTTCAGCCATCTGTTTGTTCCCTTGTGTCTCTAATGTCCCAAATGTGGTTTTTCCTCCTAATTCCTAATAACTTTGTGCTAAGTGAATCTGAAAAGCTACTAAGAGTGTAGCAATTGAGAATGCCAGATCATCAAATGTGAAATTTCATTATTTAACAAAGTAAGAATCAATTCTAATTACAGAATATAACACAATGTGACCTGCAGTAAGCCTTCATAACTTAACTCTTGTTTCTAATCATCTCTTCCACAATAATTTATTAATCAGTTACTTTTTTACTTGATCTATTTAAATATATGCAAATAAAAGGATAATTCAATTTCATCCAATATAAGAGTGTGTCCAAACCCTGAGCATTCAGTGAACAAACATGGAATATAAGATTACTTGAAAAAAGTAAAGGTTTATTCCATGCTGAAAAGAGAAGAAAAGAAACACAACATTTCGGCTGTGGGGCCTTCTTCGGGTGTCAAAAAGAAACACAACATTTTGGCTGTGGAGCCTGCACATGTTGTGTTTCTTTTCTTCTCTTTTCAGCAAGGAATAAACCTTTACTTGTTCCTTTGCAGCCTACACATCTGCTGATGCAGCTACCTACTTTCCTAAATTCCTGGGTATGTGTAAGTATAAGAACAGGCTATATTCACGAAGCCAGATCTTACCGGAGATTTTCTGAGCTGAACTCTGACTCTAAGAACTTGAGAAACAGGTCACGCCCCACAGGATCCTTCAGAGCCTCATCTAGTGAAAATCCCCATCTCTTCACACGTTGCTGACTGGGTTCCTTGCTTCACAGAATAAGAAGAGAGACTGTAGGCATAATGAAATATTTCTACCAGCACAGCAAAGGAAGTGGCAGAAGGGAGCTGTGTATTATACTTATTCTAAAGGGATTGTTTGGTAAAGTATACAGCATTTGCAGTAAACACCATGGATGGTTACCTGGCTTCCAGATCCCAGAAGGTAGTGTCATCACTGATCCAGGGATTAGATGGCTCAGGCATTGACACAAAAGGGTCATATTCCAAGAACTGCTCTGTGTATGTCATGAGACTGAGGGAAACAGAAGAGTTTGAATCAAAATGACTGTACCCACAAATGCTTAATTGAGTTTTTTTCTTTCAATAACCTTTTGCAAAACAATGTTAATTTAATTCTTAAGCTTCTGCTTTAGGTCCACAGTTGAGAGAAAACATTGTTTTTCTTTTCTTCTCTTTTCAGCATGAAAAAAACCTTTACTTGTTCCTCTGCAGCCTACGCATGCTGACGCAGCCACCTACTTGAAGTACGTAAGAGAGAACATGGTCTGGATTGGATTTTGAGACCTCCTTTTCATCTTCTTATTTAAAATTAATTTGAGCTAAGGTGTGGATAAACCCAAAACGTCTAACACAGACATCAATTGCATATTACAAACCCAGACCTTGATGGGAGGTTTCCTTCTGGCAAATGCAAGAAACCTCCAAGAAACAAAACGCCACCTTCAAGGATCAGGTGCTTAATTTGATTTAATCTGGGCCCATGTTTACATCCAAAGGCATACAGCCCAATAATGCAGCTTATTAGGGAGGAACATCCTCCCATTCATAACCTTCTCTAGGAGGAATCTCTGAAACTGACCACTTCAATTCAATCTGAAATCACTTTTAAAGGAATGACTAGATGTGATCCTAAGATCAATTCACTACAAATAACCAGAAGAATTAGATGGGCAAAATGGACTCACTTGCAGACTTTCTTCAGTTTTTATGTAAAATATAAATGGCAGCCTGCTTTTATGATGAGATAAAAAGGGGAAATAATTTATGATAAAGAGGAAACACAACTTTTCATATTTTTCCACATACTTACAAAACAGTGTTCTTGGACATGACTTAGTTATTTTTGTCAAACGGTTATTTCTAGATAAATGACAGATCTTTTGATGTTAATTAGTATTGATTTAATGTTTGGAAATATCAGGATAGCATTATTTCTCTTCTGAAAGGAGTGACACGAGCAAAAATCAGCTCTTTGGTGTGGACCGGGTCATTTTGAGAGGAAAACAATTATTTGCACTTAATCAGACATAAAAAACAAAAGATTTGAAATCTTGGACTCTTAAACACCTCTTGAGCATTGTGGTACACAGTTTACTGGGGATTTTGTGTCTCACAATAATAGACAATTGACTTGGGATTAAACATGATATTTAGAATTTGCCAACTAAACAGAAATACCTTCTTTGGACAAGGACAAATTCAAGTTCACAGACTAAAATACTTAAGAATTGATATCCTATAGATATCCAGAAAAAAAATATTCTGCAAAAGGAGATGCTATTCCTGAGATGAATTCCATTCAGAGCTGGCTGTGTTTCCCAGTTAATGTGGAAAACAGTGATGTAAGGCCTAACAAAAATGAGCCAAATATAACTCAAATAAAATAATTCCTCCTGTTAATATCTTAAACTTGAAGTGTCCATTTGAAAGTGATTGTCACAGTGTGCAACAATTCATTGGTTTACTATTGGTTGCAATGCTTTCCAACAACTGAATTGTGTTTGTGGACTGAAGATGTCATTCCATTGATATTGTTGTTAACAAAAAAGACATAACAGGAAGCTTCAGGTTAGAATAATAATAATAATTTCCTCCCAGAGTTCAAACACATGTATGTTAATTGGCTTCTTCATAAATTATTTCTTAGTGTGCCAGTGGTTGAAACTGATGATAATAGCAATATGCAAAGTTTGGATTCAAGGTTGATGATGTTTTAGAATAGGCACTTACCTTTCAGCAACTTTGGACATCTTCATACAATGTCTGTCCAGTTGCATATTGAGGAATGTGATCTGATAAAAAGAAAATTAAGGTATTTAATGGATACTTTTTTGGACCACAGTACAGATGAATGGAAACAAAAACAAGGCAATAAACTATACATGCCAATATTTAAACTTTATTGGCCATAATAATTTAATATGAATATAATAAATTATAGGTTAAAAATGTTTTAAACATTTTTGATGATGATCCAAAAGGGTATTTACTGCTTCCATTGGGATTGAGATGAAAAGCCTTTCTGTGCCCCTCCACCCCCAACAGATGCACATTAGAATGATAGCAATTTCATTATCAGCAACCTCCATTAAAACTGAAAATGCAAATGTGCACACTAGAGCTTGAAGATAGGAAATAAAAAGTGTCCATCAAGTAGTTAAGACTGTGTTTAGAATCCAATTAAAGAAAGTCATTAAAAGTTCAAAGGACTTACAATCCTGTAGTTAATCTGTAATTTTAAAAAAAGTTTTAGGGACAAATGTTGAAACTCCTAACGAAGAGTTCAAGGGATTTTTCCTTTTCTGGCATACTGTATTAGTTCAGTTTCCTGAACTTTTGAACTGAGTAAACTATAACTCCTTGAAACTCTTCTGATCAGTTACAGTATGGAGGATATTGATTCTCACGAGTCCCCATCTGAAAGTTAACTGTTAAAAAAGACGTTGCGTAATAATATCGTTATACTGTACTGTATATGACTCAATGGGTTACCTCCTTCCTGACATCCTCCTTGGTGGTTTTCCTGACAGGCTGTGCAGGTGTGTGCACTGGACTCCTTGTCTGCGACTCTTCTGTCACTCCATATACTGACTGAACACGTGGCAAAGGAAGTAACAGGAAACATTTCGCTTAAACTGTCACCTGTCACCTATAACTTTAGAAGGACCCGCAGACTGACTTTCTTCTGATTTGGGTTTTTACTTTCAGTGAGGTCCTTGAGAAATCAGGCACAGTGAGATATATACATATATGTTGTCAACTGTTTGTTATGTTCTTGCAAGTAAACGTGCGTATATTAAAAAGAAAGGAAATGAAGGAACCTACAGCGAATTGAACTGTTTTTTTAGTTTAATATGTAGACTCATGCTTTTTCTTTTCGTTTCATCAGGTATTAACAAATGTGATTAAATATTTTACCAGTGCTAAACATTGTATCACTGTATTTTCTCAGTGAAAAATAAAAACACATTTAATGATCTGTAATGCCCTTTAAATAAGAAAAAACATTTTATATTCATCACCACATTACAGGCTGCAGTGAACTGTATGACCGTGGATTTTCTTTGTCACTTTGTCATGCTTTAGAATTGCTTTTATCATTCATCTTGCGGCATCCATACCTTCTTCACTTTCTGCGGATTTTTCATCCTGCGACACTTGCGAATGTCCATCTCTGTTGTGTTTACACAGCCTGGCTGCAACAGATGAGGTGCAAGATCAAACACAGAGAAATCGGTGCGGGGGAGCTGGGAAATTTCCAGAAAGCAAGCTAAGAACCAGTGGCCTTTGAATGGAATATTTAAATGAAAAAGAACCTGCATCCAGAGATTCTTCGTCTTTGGGATTTCCTAAATAGGAAGCACTCCTGCTTCAAGATACTCACCACCGGTCTATGAACGTCCCAGAATGCTCGCTCTTGGCTGTCCAAAATCTTTCTCTCTGTCTTATCTTTTTTCCTGTCTACCCTAAATCAAAAAAGTGAAATGAGAGCATTCAATAAGGAACATCAATAACCTATAATGAAGATCATATATATCTAGAGTCACCACTCTAACCCATAGTTTCAAGATAAATTATATATAAAGCAACAGATTTAATCTGTGGATTTTATATTAAGGATGTATAAAGATCAAATTGGATATGATGCACATCAATTTGTATAAAACTCCCAATCGATAAAGGATCAATCTGTGATGCGCATTCTATAGGGATCATGTAATTTTATTTTTCAACATTTTATTTAACCAGAAAGATTAATTGAGAATACATTCTCATTTATAATGATTGCCCATTCATACACTATACAGCAGGAGGACCAATCTGAATAAAGCATCGTCCTCAAGGGTATAACGGCAGTGCGCCAGCTGGGATTTAAAGCACAACCCTCCAGCTGAGAGTTCACAGCCCTAACTATGACTTCACTAGTCACCTATCATTCCACTTGCTATTACAATCAGTTCAAGGTATGACCTGCGGTGTCATTGTCAGTCATTTCAATTTTAATTGGAAACACAATAATGAGAAATATTCATCTGTGTTTTGGGTATTATAGTATTAATGACAAATTTGACATGGCAAAAACTATAAATTAAAGAATAAAATATTCGATATGAAAGTAATTTGGTTGTGTTATTTTTTATCATTATTGTTGTGCTGCATTCTATAATCCAAATTCACTACTTCTACATAAATAATTAAAAAGTACAAAGGATTTACAGTTTATTATATAAAATACATAAAATAATCTAGTTTATTATTTAAATTTAATTATTTATAGTTAAAGGAAAAGTAAAACAAATGAACACAGAACCACAAATTGTCTTAACGACAGGACATCTTGTACAAATACTAGAGCTCTTTATATAATATCACAATATACAGTACTATGAGATTAAACCCACATGTTCTTACTCAGAAAAAAGTGGCAGGAAATGAGCAGTGGTGAATGCTCTGTGCAAGCATCTATCTGTCAGCAGGTGGTGGTGTTGAACCAGTGAGTATAGCTCCTTCCCGCAGGAAGGTAGTAATTGAATTGTAAAGAGAATGAAATAGAATTTGATACCAAACTCTGGCCAGGTTTGGCAGAGAAAAAGCACCATAGAATTTAGACAAATGTTTAACAAGATCTGTTTTTAGTACAGTATTGTCAATGTTTCTACCAGTATACTTCCACTACTATGATTTGTAATAGGAGTTCAAGACTTAGGCTTTAAGGTAAACCTTAATGAAGCACATAAACATAATACAATTACTTTACAGATTACCAAAAATTCTTTGGCCACAATACTTCAAAAAAAACAAGCAATATTGCCACTTCAGAAAGGATATCAAGAAGTATGATCTACAATGTATTAGGACTCAAACATAAGATGCAGGGAGGTTAAAATAAAATAAAAGAAGACTTTTATGACATTTCACTTTTAAAGTCTCTCTGTATTACTTTACCTAAAATCAGACCTTGACCAGAGAACGGAAAATGTAAAATTACATAAAACTGAATTGTAGATTGAAGACTAAGAGATGGTGCTCCTGCTCAAAAATAGAAGAAAGGTGGTCTAACAAATTATTTTTCTTTTTCTTATTAATTTTATTTATCATTTTATGTTCAAATATTGCCCTAGCCAATTTACTTACTTAACCTGTGCCTCTGCTTGCATGAAGATAAACTCCCATTTTCTGGCAAATGCTCTCTGTAGCCTGGCCAAGTTCTCCTGTCAAATTGGAACAAAAGAATTAGTCTAAAACTCTGCCTTCAGGTGTGTTTACATACAGTACAGTATGATTATAAGTGAAGAGGAGAAAGGCTTTCATTCAAAGTGCAACTTCATTTTAACATTAGATAGATAGATACTTCATTGATCCCGTGAGGGAAATTGCAGGGGATCAATAAAGTATCTATCTATCTATTGCTCTGAAGAGATGGTGATATCCTTACTGGCACCATAGACAGAAGGGTGTATCTAAAAACTTAAAAAACTATATTCCTATGAATGTACACATACAGTACACACACATTGTTTTTGTTTTTATCATTATGGGAACTTCATTGACTCATTGTAGGTTTAAAAGTCCTAAATAAAGATAGACCTGAAACAAACAGTTTCAGCTCCCTTACATTTAAAAGACAAAAATAGCACTGGTTAAGAAAAAAATGTAATTTATGCTGTGGGGAAATTCCCACATCTTCTGATTAATGGAGTTTTTAAATGAAAGTTCGGGAGGAATGAAGGCAGCCGCGCTCATTCGACACAGCTACTGCAATTCACACTAATCCCGACGTAAGCAACCGGTCTCCATAAATATCAAATGTCACCCTCTCCTCTTCCTCGTTCGTTTTCTGCATCCCTCCTCCACCCCCTCTCCACCTTTGCAGCTACCCAATTGGTCACATGGAGGTCCTATCCTCCCCGACCAACGGCCGGGAGGTTGGCCCTCAGCCAAGCGGGTTACGCCAAATCTCCACATCGCAATAAATGATTCTAATTTCTCTAATTCCTCGTGAATCAGGACTTATTAGCTGTGTGGGTACAATTTATTCAATATAATATAGTGTAGTATTTGAGGGCTTCAGCACCTTGATCATCAGAACAGTTTGGCATTTGAAGAAAAGCACTCTGACTAGATCCCACATGCAGAACTGAAAAATAGTATTGGTTTCCTTCTAAAATGCAGATTTGTGACAATTCAATTCAAATGCTTTTTGTTTCTACATGAAATTTGAATGAATTGGAGGAAAGGGCTTAATATGGTGAGATATAATAATGTCAGATACGTTTTCTATACCTGCCATTATTTCCTGAGAAGGCATTAGTAATAGTGTGTGTATATAAGCTATTTAATTTTGAAAACACTTTCATAATTTGAATTTGTAAAGCTGTATTGCAGGTCTATAAAGTGAAAGAAATCACTGAACATTTAAAGACCTGGGTTAATTCTTATCTATACACACTCATGTCTTTATTTGGTCAGTTCCAAAGTAACAATATAAAAAATAAACGCAAACCCTTTTCAAAATGTATTATTCATCTGACATTCACTCCACTGCACACACCAGTTTTTCCAGTAAGGCGATATTTTATGTCACCTTAATTTGCAGGGAAAGTTTAACAAAGCAAGCATCCATGACCAACTGTCCCCACTAGCGATTGGTGCCATATGCTCCTAGTTTCCTTGTTACATTTTTAAATTAAAGAAACTCACAGCCTCATAGTCTGCTAGCTCCAAACGGGCTTTGTTTTGCATTGTCCGCTTACAAAGGTAAATGGCTGAAAAAGGAAATATAGAAAACAATGCTTAAACTCTGATATCTATAATGTAGCAATAACAACATTCTGTGGGAAGAACACTTTTTGTGAGGTGTCAACACAATAGACTACAAAAACTAGAAAAGTAATAATGCTACAATAGGCTTGTATTTGTGACAGCCTATTCTTGTCCATATAGAACCATTATAGCGCTACCAACATGTACTGACAAAAAATAAAACCTGTTCAGACCATTTTTCACAGGTTGATAACGAATATGAAGTAGGATTCTCCTCTAGCTATGTGTCTAGATGCTTCATTTTAATTACATCTTTTATAACAAGTGTCGTTGTACATAAGATTGCACCTGATCCCATTCTGAATGTGACAAATGTTATTAAAAGTGCATTTGACACTTATTTAATGGTTGTCCTTTATCGATGAATTAATTGTAAGCAGCACTCTGTCAAACATGTCACCTAAAGTCTAGTAAGAAACATCTATCTTTTTCGGATTACTGCAGCTGCCTACCATAGGTCAAAGCTTACATAGCTTTCATACTCGACTGTGTTCAGGAGAGACAGTTTCTTTTATTTCATGTTATAACACAGTCGTTTTTTTAATGTCACACACTTTTGTCTGAATGGCAGTGCAAGTGTATACACTTTGAATAAACCAAGCAGTCATTTCAGTAGGAGGCAATTAGGAATTATATGTTTTTGAAGGAAGGAGAAATCCACACCGCTAGGAAAAAAAAAAGATCTGGTTTAGTGATTTCAAGTGTGCAATGGGAGGCTGATGTCAGTTTGAGCTCAGTAACTCAGCCTGTGAAAGCAATCTGATCTGCTAAAAACAGTCCCGGTAAGTGGGTTTATGCTCTGCCCCTGGCCTATAGTATAAGACGAGGCTAGATGGGGATTTTTACCGTAATCAGTGTTCTCTGGCTCCCAGCAGTGTGAAGGCCAAAAATAGGGAGCCTGCCAGGGGAAAAATGTAAACACAAACAGCATTTAAAACATTGATGTCAATGGTACAGGATACTGTGAACAAATACGCTCGTTTCTCTATCTTACCACCTAATTACCCAGAACAAAATGTGATAAGTAAATCAAAGCCATTAATTAAGCAAGACAATGTTAAGCAAATGTTCTTTCAAATCCAGAGATGGCAACACAGACAATAGCCCTTACTTGAGGAAGACATTCTTTTATTTCAGGCTCCGACTATGATATGCTGTTTATCATACCGTTCATTTCAGAACTGTCATTTTGGACAAAATCTCCTTACTCTCCTGAGAAGCGTTGCAGATTTTTCAACAATTTCAAGGCATGTATGATTAGGTAACAAGGTCAAAAACAGAATTTTACATTGAAGTGTCCAGGAAAAATGTGAATAAATAACAATTCTAATATGCAATACTCAAAGGAGTCATTATCCTTTACTCTAACCATTTTTCACATTCAAATACATTGAGAAAAGGATCTTCTCAGACAGATTAAATTTTTGTTTACAGCTGTATTCCATCCCATAGGGGATGAGAGGGAGTAGTTGGGTCTTTTAATTAAACTTTTCATGCAACCGTTATTTATTTGTTGTACAGTACATGATTCATAGCTTTAACACACTCAGGAACACTTCAGAAATAACAACACGAAAACTTAGCTGTTTTTGTTAACCAATTCTTATTCTTGTGCATATATACATGTATCTGTTTTTACTAGAAATAAAATAATGTTTTGGCTCAATATTTTAAAATTTAATTTGAAGTTTTTATTAAGTTTCTCAATGTTGTATAGCATTTTTGAGCTATTAGGCTTATTTATAATTCAATGAACGCGCTATGATTTGTTATTTACAGACAATTGAGGTTTAGATAGATATACTGTATTTTCAAGAACTGTGCTTAAAATATATGAATATTAATTTTCTTGTACTTTTTTCAGCTTTTATCTTTCAGAAAAAGAAAAGCACTATCATGGATATGAAGAGCAAGTGCAGAATCTGCTCAAGCCAGTGATGTTTCTCCTCACGTTTACTTTTCCATAGTAAAGTTAACTAACATTAGTGTGATATTCTATGAGTAATTTTAGAAATTTAGATTCCAGCAGAGTTTGTGCAGCCCATTTTTTTCCATTCACAGAGCTATGGAGGGGGTGGTTAAGTCATCATCACACAAAGATACTGCTGCTATTCTTAGCACATTGAGAGGACAGTCTTATTGTGGCATTTTCTCATGCAGGGTCAAGTACATTGATGGATCTTCTTTTTATGCGAACTGTTGACTGTTGCCTCTTCTATCTTGAAATAACATGTCTATTTCTGGCCCATTTAAATCATGAGTGACGTACATGCTGCCTCCCCTGTCTATAATAAAAGTGACACATGGTGTGTTGACAAAAAATTGATTCTATATTCTAAAGCCAATTAGAAACATAAGATACAGGAAACCCTCATTATAATGAACTAATGGGGGGAGGGGTGTCTATTATTGACAACTTTCCATTAAATCACAAAAGACATTTTTTCCACCCCCAAAACACGGTATTATACTGTATGAGAAAAATATTGTAGATAGTCTTTTGGCTTTTTTTACTTATTTTTATAAGGATTGCAATTGACACAGTCAATGAAAATAGTTCCTGTGGTTTTTGTATGATAAATATATAAGCTCTTTTTGCATGTGTTGTTAATACTGTACATTGTATAAAATTATCTAAAGTGCATTCTTGAAACACAGTCAACAGCCATCATAAGCGACTGACCTTACCCTTAAGGGCACCACTAATATTCCTGTATTTTAAACCTATGCAACATTTATTTTGACCTTTTTTTTATTCGTGCAAAGTCAGGTATTACTGATTTTAAAGACAAAATTCCCATTTAGTATATTATGTCAGTGAAAACAAAGTCTGTTAAACTGAGGGTTTACTGTAAAGAGAAAAAGAAAAGTAGAATTAAAATCTGATAGTGATAAATGAACAGTCAATTAAAAGTATTTCAGGACTGTTCTGTTTTTTTTAATCTTTTGTGGGATGATGCACCTTAAAGAGAAGAAATGTGGGTTTTAGTTAAAGTATTAGATATTAAAAAGCTATGAATAAATCTGGTAATATTTGAAACTGGATGCAGGCTGTGGGTTTTAAGCTGTGAATTTGCAAGTCAGACTGGTAAAACCTCTGTTCAGAGGTTACAGAATTGCACTTGAACTAGCACAGCCACCACAGCCTAGGAGACTGAGGTTATGCTATTTTTCCTACAAACTCAGTGGACTCTGTTATAACAATATGTTTGCTTGAATGCAGCTTAATTAATAGCAATGGAGGCATATGGCTGCTCAATGACGTACTGTAAACTGAGGAACACCTGTACTGTATAACTGTTTGAGTCATTTTTAAATACTCATTTATACTCAGGTGGAACAGAGGACATGGATAAAGGTAGTAGAGGTAATACTGTTGATGGGTTGTGAAGACTTTTTGGTTATTGTAATCCCAGTAAAAAGTAAAATCATAAACCATGCTTTATCAGTATTCCATATTATTTGCTTATTATTCATTTTACTTTAGTTTTAGTATTAATCCAAGATATAAGCATAAGTGACCAAAAATCCCTCACAAAAGTCTTCAAAATAGAACTCTAATATGCTGCCTAGGTTTATAAGAACATAGGAATGATTACGAATGAGACGGGACCATTTAGAAAACCTAGATTATATGGTAGTTGGTTACTTGATCCAAAGATCTCATCCAGCTGTTTCTTGAAACAACAACATAGTTGGGTAGCTTGGGCCATACTCACACAACACTTTGGGTAAAGAATGTCCTCCTGTTTTTGGTTTTAAATGCAGTTCCAGAGCCTTAAATGCCCTTACTTACTGTACATCTGTAGTTCCACCTGAGTACACACAAATCCTTGCTTCAGGTGCATTTACAGTACAATCATACTTACCACCATGTATTTGTAAGTTAAGGGTTAGACTTTCCCTTAAACGTAGGCCACAATTAATGTAACAGCGATGTTTTTATTGGGATCAAAAATATGAGCGATATTTTGTTCTTACCTTCAAATATTGTTGCAGGCTGGAGTTGAGGATAGAGTTTGTGTTAGGATTAAACACAGACAGAAGCCAACATCCAGCTCGTGAAAAACTTTAAAGATACAGTAAGCTTCAATCTCAACTCACACCATCCTAATGAAGTAATGTGAAATTCAAAAGTAACCCTGAATGAAATATCAATATACTGTATATGACAAAGTGAACACAAACCTAAAAAAAATGGTCAAAATACAATGGTAATGTACAGTATTTATAAATTATATTAACAGCAGCATATTTCTAGTTTTGAAGTGGAGCAATGTTTAAGGTTAGATTTCCCTTTAAACTTTAATAAATGTTACATCTATGCTTTAGATGCAGTTAAAATATAATATGAAGGGTGTTTTGGACTTGTCTTTATTTTTATTAAGTTTGCCGTCTTAATCTTTATTAAGTTACCTAAAATGCAACAGTCATAGCTGTATGGTATTTCTAAACCTACAGTAACTGTAACAATCCACTATGCTAAACCATAGACTTAGTTTTCATTTATACTGGATTCAGTACCAATTTAATATCTCAACCAAGGACTTTTGAAGGACTTTTAAAAAGTATTACCACTATTACCTCTGGTACCTTTATCTACATCCCCACATTTACCTGAGTATTAACCAACATACCAGCAAAAGTGACAAAACATGATTAAGAAAGTCATCAAGAAGTAAAACTAATACATCCTACCATCTTCTGTTCCACCTGGGCGAGACTTCGGTTGTATTGCTGTGAGAGGAATGTTTAACTGGAAGTGAAATGATAAACGTTTCCCTCTGAACTCTCTTCACAAGGACTGAACGTATAGCTACTGATTGCAAGGCTCACCTGAAAGCGATAAAATGTCCCATCATCCTTTAGTGTGAGGACATGGTCCGAAATGGGAAAGAAGTAACCCTGAGCCGCAATGAGGCTTCCTAAGTGAATGGCTTCCACTGCAAAACAAGTTCAGATTTGCATTTATAATCTCAGAACGAACAGGTGCCAGTACTTCAGTTCTTAAATCAGTTGAATGCAGAGGAGAAATCTGATACAGAAACAAATGAGGGCTTATTGTCAAGGGGATTGTAAAATGAATCTACAAGTTAATTTCTATAAACGAGCACGAAATGTTTGGCTTACATTTAGCAGCTACAAATAAAAAAATACTAAAACTCTATGTAAAAATGAAAATAAAACTTTGGTTAAATCAGTGAGCTTGGTTGGTCTGTTTCAGCATCCCTCATAATGTAAGACAGAACATTTACTTCTCACTTATGTGGAAAACAGAGTCAATGTGCTTTGCCAAATGCAAAGAGATAAAGCGTTATGTCAGATTTTGAAAGGAAACAGATCTCTTTTAATAATTGTTATTGCCAGTAATTGTTGGACAATACTCTTACCTGGATCTTCAATATTTAAATTTTTCATGAGCCACTGGACAATGTCTGCACCTAATAATGACAAGAATGAGAAATTATGTCAACAACCATCCTGATTAAAAAAAACAGATTAATTATGCTCCATTATATCAGTTACTACTATTCGATATACTTTTATACTATGATATAGATACTGTATAATGTTATATAGACTGTATATGTCTATATATATATGTCTATAATATCTATATAATATGTATAGATATTATATAGATACTGTTATTCTACTTATACCTATTCAATTAAATTACTTTTATACCTATTACTTATATACCTTATATACCTATATACACCTTTTAAAGATCAATATTGTTACTATATACAGAAATGACAACACAAAGAGTGATGCATGAATACTTTGCAAGAAAGGTACTGTAGAACTTGCCTTTCAAAAACAAGCTCAAGGTTTCTAGAAAAGTGCCCTCATTATTCAGGACATTTCTGTGAAACATAATGGTCATCTATAGGTTATTTTCATAAGGGGTAAATCTGTGTCTGTTGGGTACCAGTTCTGAACCTGGATTCAGTATTATTATATTTAAAGTTCTGGTTTTCTCCCATGCTGAACGGAGCAAACATGGTTTTCCACATTTGATCAAGGGACATTAGAAATGATGTAATCTCTACTTAAAATTAAAACATTCATTCCATTTCAATACTGAAGCTATTGATTGGAGTGCTTGGAGTTTCTAGACCTTAAATTTAATTTACTGTGAGAGGAAAATTAAGGAATTAGACCTTCAATGACAGACATTTCCTGACAAGAGTTAAGAAAAATAAAAATCTGTGTCTTAGGTGACATCTCTTAATAACTAAACACATATTAGAGCGAAATTGGCCATTTTGGGGCCACAAAAAAATAATATCTAAAGGATATTAATACCAGTTTATCTTTTGATTATTATACAATTAGTCTCTTCATCATGATATAATAAATGTACTGAAAAATATTTAGCCTTACACCATGGTAAAACACTTGAGTGAATGCTGTTTATGAAGCACTTCAACTGAAAAACCCTGTCAGTTTTCAGGGTGCATTAAAATGCCTAGAATGGCTTTCCAATTATCAAGGATACGTTATTATATCTGTGAAGTGCTCTAAAAAGCTTTGACATTAGGAGAACAACCGGAAAAAATGTAATGTGGCTTAGCTGGTACGGCATGCAAAAGAAAGGATTGTGATTGACAAAGCAAAACAATTTTCAGACAAAACAATAATGTGTATTGCTCATGGATAGCCTCTGTTATCATATCTGGGCAGCATAAGAAACTGAGCCAGTATGAAATGAAGAGAGCAGTAGATCAACCACACAGAAAGAGAGGTGAGAACATCGGAAAATAGATCCCCTGGTGTTCCTGTTGACTCAGTCAGGTCATTCATTTTTCATAAAAAGTCTTAGTCATGCAGTTACCTTTTAACCATGACACCAGATATACAGTATAATTATCTTTGCTTCACAGTAAGAGCAATAACATTATATTAGGCCTTTGGCTGACCAAGCATCTATACGTCATTATTCTGAACTTGCATCTAAAAGTGGCAGTAATTAAAGTGGTTCAGAAATGGATTGGAAACATTACAGAGAACTTAAGGGAGACACAGCTCTTACACTTTGAAGGTAATTGTAGTTGCAGAAGTCCAGAGGGAAGAGTTTATTGAGCTCATAGTACATTACCTTTAGAGTCTGGTGTCTGCTTAGGAGTTTTTGTTATGGCAAATCCAACATCTTTTAATCCAATTTTGATTATTGGAATTTTAGTTAATTCCAAATACACCAGCGTCTTGAGTGTGCTGATCAAAGCTTTGGTGTTTTAGTCTCACTGTTTGGCATAATGTCTATAGAGCTGAGCTTAAAGCAGGTGCATTTGTTTCCGCCTCAAGCATCGAAATGCTATTATGTGTATTTTCGTGTAGTAATTGCTTTTATTATTATATCCATTGGGATATTGTGTGGTGAATCATTTGTATTGGGCAAATACATTATACTAATTTAGTTAAATGTGTGTTCTCTGGTTTAGGAATGATGCACTGTTAAATGGACTCTGGGAAGTTATCATGGTTTAAAAGGCCACTTTACAGGGTAGGGATGCATTCAGTTCCTGTCTTCTTACTATTCCACTGTCTTCTGTAAAGGTTCTCAAAGATAGACTTGCTGTTTTCCATATCTGACAATGTAAGAAACGAGTATATCAAACTATCTAATCGTAATAAAACTGGGGAAACATTAGTTTTATTTCATTATTTTTTTTGTTTCATTGCTGTCTGTAATATAGGATGCAATGGAGGATGCGAAATGTGAATATCCATTTTTTGCCAATTCCACTTGAAGAAAAATGTGCTTGTTTTCACAATGGTAGTTTTTTCCTTTTTTGGGGTGAGTAGACATCCCAATAATATGGGATCAGGACAGTCCCATGTCCTGATTAATGTTTAAGACCAAAGTCTAAAATGTTGGGTTTTACTTGGAAAGTTCACAAACATCACTCAGAAAGAAGAAAAGATTAGTGTTCGCATACAGTAGGACACCTCGACAGTTTTTATCTGGAACTAGGCACACAGATATTACAAACTAGAACCAATCTTTAATACAAAGAGGCTATACTAATTTGCTAATTTCAACCTGTTTAAGTTTCTGAAATGTGAGAGTTCTTCGTAATTTGAAAACTATTAAAGTTTGCCAATTAAATATTTATATTTCAAAATAGCAGTCTGAAAATGACCTGAGTGCTAGGCAAAATGAGAGGCATGTGGTTTTTTAATATTTTCCAGCACAGTTCTATTTATAGATTAATAAATCAGGCTTAAATATTTACTAACAATAAAATAGCAGAACTACACAAGACACAATGTTACACAATATGTACATGTCTATGTTTTCCAAGGGAATATGTCATACAGACCTAATGTAGAAACCCATAATTCTATCACTGTAATCTAAAATCAGTATGCAAAACCTAAACAGGTTGAAAAAGAAAAATATCTTGCATCCAGAGAACCTAAACAGAATTAAATCTCCCTTCCTACTCCATGGATGCCCAAAAATAAATGGAAATCAATATTGCTATTCTAAAAATTCTTTACCAATCTAGCAGAGAATGTTTTTAATTTAATTAATTACTGTATACTAAATCATCAGAAACACGCCTTGATGATCTGTGATTACCTGTCTCTTAGCTTACAGTACCTACTACTGGCAAACAGCTGAAACGATACACAATATTTAAAGCTTTCTGAAAAAGACCTTGAGTCGTGCAAGATATGAAAAGTAACATAACTTTGGTACCCAGCCTGGCCATAACAATATTTATCAGAAATATGATTATTTCACAAACACCTCTCCTAGAGAGCAAACAAGAATTAAATATGCACTAGAATTAGTGACATACTGCATCACAAACACACAAACACACACATGTCTACGATCTTCTAATTCCTTTCACTATGTAAGGATTAATTATTGATTTACAGGATAAGCCTTGTGCTGAGTGGTTATGTAGAAGAACCTAGCTACTACGGAAACTGCAAAAAATAAACACATTTTAATGCCAGGGCAATATGGCTTCAAAAAGTAGATTGATTCTCAATATGAAGGTAAAGGAGGTCGACATACAGAATCTATTGCTTTATAAATTACTCAAGCTTCATTTTGTATAGAGACATATCAATTGCATATTTAACATTTCTTACAGTCTGCACAAAATATTGTCTTTCTAAAAATATTATCTTTATAAAATTATGATCTGCATAATTATTTGCGTAATTTACTGCAAAACACATTGCAATGTAATGCATTATAGCTCTGGGAATCTTAGACAAAACACTTTTCACTGTTCAGATTGATATCCCTCTTGCTTTTTCATGTTATATCCAGGATTTGGAAGGAGAAAAATAGATTTCTTAACATCATCAATGGCTAAGGTCCAAGCAAAAAAAAAGCAATTAGATAGCTAATATGGCATTAAAACCAAATGTTTCTTTGGTCATCTGCTACATGATATAGTAAACAGATGTTTCCTCAGATGGTCTCAGGACGATGAATATTTATAGGCTGTTTTTCAGTACATAAATAAAATGCATCCAGAAGGAACTGCAATCCACAAATTTAATTTGAGTAGTTCGGTCAAATCCTAATTAATGTGACATAACGATGCATGAGAAAAGTTTATTTGGTGTAGCTTGCAGGCGGAGGGAATGGCAGCCTGTTCATGAGGATGATGCTGACAGTAGCCCCATCTCTTCATGAGGACTGAACCATGGGGCTGCTGCAAGGGTGAAGATGTGGTGCAGGGAGAGCTATGACAAAGTAACTCCAAAAAGGGGCTCAGTAGCTTAACTGTCTGTGAGTAGGAGAGTGGAGGTAGGCAAAATTAGGAAATTGACCTCCTCCAGAACATCTGTTTGGGAGGAGACTGGGATTACATGAATGGTCTGTGGAAGATACTTTGCTGACCCGGAAGGAGTATGAAAGCTAAGGATGGCTTGGTAGCCTGATGCAGAATTACTGCTAGTAATTGTAAAAAGTTTAGTTTTGCCCTGTTGCTCCTGTGGGTGTTCTATTGATGTGATGTCAACCACCAACTCTCCCTTACTTCCACCTTCCACTGCTTCCACTCATGGCCCCTGAAGGCACAACAGCTGTGAACGAGGAACCTGGATCAAGTGACGATTGGTGCTGCATGCTCTTGCCAGTGCAGTGGAGTGAGTGTCAGTGGCTGGAGCAAAATCCTATGGGGACAGCAGGAAAGCAGGACTGGGGAAGGGTGAGACACAAAGACCAGAGATACAGTAGGCTGGGGTTGACGGTATGTTGGGCTGGGCACTCAATGAAGAAAGAGGGCTGAAAGGGAAGACAGAAGAGAGCACACAAGTGGGGAATGCAGAAAGTTTGACAGGAGGAAAGATGGGAGTGAGGAGAGGAAACAGCTGTGGTTGGTCCCAAGCCCTAAAGAGGGGTGGCAGCATCATAAAGAGCTGGAATAGAAGAGCAGCTACCAGGGGGGCTATGGTGAGCTGGTTGCTGTGAGTGGCTGGTGAAGTACAGGGTGAAGAGCTACTTGTCTGAAGAGAAGTGGAAAGGGTGACTTCTGACACTGCCTGGAAGAGGAGCATGGTGGTCCGTCAGCCGAGATTTGTCCTAATGGAAGATGGAAAGCACAAGGAGAAGACGGGATGGAACCCAAGTGATTAGCATGGGGGATGTGCAGAAATGACAATGAATGAAAGGTAAATGAAAGGTCTCTGTCAAGAGCAAGTTCAAACTGTGAGAAAAAGTGCAAAGGGGGTGTGCAGCAGGCAAGATATTGATTAGGAGATCAAGGTAAGGAATCTGACCCCCTCATTAACTTCTGTTAAAAACACTATAAGATGCACGCAGAATTAGACCAGCACCTTCACACCCCTCACCGTAATTTGTTGCAGATCAATTGAAAAATGTGAGACACAAATGCATCTTTTCAGAACACACAAACTAGGATGCAGAATAAACACTTGTCTTGTGGCTACCTGTAACAACACTGGGAATCTTGGACAAAAAACTCTTCACTGTCCGAATTGGCACACCCCCCGCCTTTTCATCCTGTATCTGGGAAATAATGTCCTCAATCTGCAGAAGGAAGAGAAAAACAAAGAGAATCAAATGAACATTCTCAAGTTTCACTCTTGTTTTCCATATTCCTCTTTAAGTAAGATAACTGGGATGGCTTAGATACTGTAAATTAACAGATACTGTAGGTGTTGACCAATCATTACTCCAGCTACAGTAACAGCAGAGGGCCAAGGTTAATAAATGAATGAAGTGTATTGTTGCTTTTCAAAAGATTTAAGCAATCATTTTACAATTTGTATTCTATTCAAATTTAATTTTATTTTGCCTTTGCTTTTACTATCACTCATTTTCCATTTTGATTGTGAGAAACACCACACGTGTGTATTAGTAACTATGGAGACCACAAACACATTCTATTGTGAAAATCTCATAGAGGTGTCAGCCACTCTGAGTGATCAGCTTTATATGTAAGGAATAAAATATGATTGCATGGTTCTGTTTACCATATACTGGGTGGTGATGAAGCATGAGGTGAAGCCAAGTGAGTTTAAAACACAGTAAGTGATAAGTACAGTGTAAGTACCCCTTACGCTTTCTCTAATAAAATGGAAACCTTGATAAAAAAGACTTAACCTTAACGAAGCCCAGTAAAAATGCTGCAAAGCACGATAAAGCATACATGGGTTTGCAGGAAACCATGGCACACCAAATTAAATGTGTGGTGGAATAATGGCGAAACTACAGGAAGAGAAAATGTAAGTTTGACATGGCAAATTGTGATTGCACTGCACTGAAATATAAAATTTACTAAATTAACTGACACTTGTGGTAAACGATACAAGTCTTAAGACTGAATTAAATTAATTAATTAACTGAATTAAAATAATTAATTGTTATTGCACTTCAAAACAAATAAACCAAAGATAGGGACTGAATTCTGTAATGTTCAGGTGTACAGTGATTTGCAGTGTATGACATGTTTATGAAAATGGTACAATATACTGGTGGGTCATATTTTATATACATACAGTACACAGCTACTGTATCACATAAATCACTGGGTAAATCACAGTTATCCCACATAAATCACTATTCATATTCGAAGATGAACTGTATATTATTTTTTTTTCTCATTAGTCTATAGGTTCACTGAAGAGCAGGTCCAAATTAAAAAATTAAACTTGCCAAGAATGATTGTTCAGTTGTTCTTATCATTTTCCTTAGCCTCAGCTGTATTATCTGCACTCTACCTAATTATGAATACTAGAGTCTTTTGCCACAGTTTTAAATTTTAGTGACACTAAAGCACATGCTCTGACACTTACAGAAGTAAGGAAGATACATTTTAAACCAGATAATTTGAGTAAAGAAAGTATTTTAAACAGTTTTTGTCTTCATTTATATGTAATTCTAACATGTGTTAGGCTTTAAAAAATAACCTTCACCACGGAACTGGAAAGCAATGGATACTACTGTCTGCTCTTGACTTCTTAGATGGTTAAATGATTTAACAATGCTTTGGAAAAACCCCAGGTTTTCTTGTGTGAAAACAGTGGCACGACCATCACAGCATTTTACAGAGAAAAAGCAGGTAATGAGGCTTGATTTGTACTTGTCTGAGTCCATTTTTCAGGGAGGAGTCCTGTGGCAGTTCCTTAAGATGTTCCCAACTATCAGAACCTACCAGTCTCCTCTTTTGCTCCATTTAATTCCATCTTTTCATTATCACCAGCTGTGTAATTAAAGAGTGATTTTTGGAGTGCTTAAAGTTCATGTACCAATTTGTTGCAATTACACACTCTTGACAAATTTAATTAAGACGGCACTAATTCAATAATAATAATATTAAAAAAGATCATTAAAGAATTAAATCAACAGAGGTTTAATATAGGCCAAAAAAAGTTACAGCAATTCATTAAGATTAACTTACACAGAGAGAAGTTTAGCTTTAATTTTTCAATTATTAACATCATCACAATTCATTAGAAAATCACAAATTCCAGTCATATCATTTTTATGTTGAGCACTTTTCATATTTTCAGTATAATTTTAACTTAAAGGAAGAAAATGGCCAAATCATACAATGATTTATAATTATGAATTCTAGTGATTATAAAGTATAGTGATAATGTAGTGTATATATTTTGGCAGTCATGTAATTCATGAAAAGCTGCAGCCTCTTAAATTAAATTAAAACTTTAAGTGGATTTTTTTTTTCATGGATGATAACACTGGTTATAAATTAAGATTTCCTCACATTCTGATAAATCACCAGGACAGATTTGATAGATTCCAGAGCCTACCACAACAACAAACCTTGCATTTACTGTGAGCTGATGTCTCTACAACTGACTAGAGTATTAGTTTTCAGTTTTTTAGCATCGAAAACCTGTTTCCCACGGTCCAGACTGCACATTTCACCAGACTTCTTATCAGGAATACCAGTAACGTGGCAACAACTAGAATAGCAAAACAAATAAGGCGAGTTGTCACAAAGATTCCCTGAAGGTTGAGATAAAAATCACACCTTCTTTAGATACATCAGTACAGTTATTATTGCAGCTTCAGATAGGACCTAAAATTAGGTATGCCCCAGCATGAGTGATGAAGGGTAGCATTCACAGAGCACGGGGAGGGAAGAGAATGATTTAATGTGATGAATACACACACCATGTAAGCTATACTCATAGAAAAAGGAGAATGAAGCCTCTAACTGACTTGAAACTAAACTGCTTCCCTCTCACACGAGGCCTGACTTTAGAATTTGATACTAATCTCACACCAAGCTAACTTGACTATATACAGTATTGTAGTAGGTTACACTGAAGGTTCCCACCTTCATTTTATGAAAAATTGATTAGTTTATGTCTTGCTCTAGTTTTATAAACCATTAACTAAAAGGAACAACAACATTATTAAACATTTTCATGCTGAATAAGTATTCCATATAACACACATCAAGGAATGTTATAAACTCTGTAGCCTTCACACCTGAATATTTGAATAAAAAAATTAAAATAAATCCACGAGAATGACATTGTCAAGGATTCTGAAAGAGGTGAGGTGTTGGACCCCTGTGTGAAGCTGTGAGGAAGGTAGCATGAGCAAAACTAATTCCAATATTCGAAATCCAAGGCAAGAGCGAAGTCGAAATTAGGAGAACCAGGTCGGGTAGTGAAAGGAGTCAGGTCGAGAATAGTAGCGCGCACAAGAAAAAGGTGGGGAAGACTTCTCAATAGTTAGCGTAGGTAAGCTGGTGAAGAGTGTTTAAATATTGAGACGTGTTTGGATAATTAGTTCCTGGATGAGCGGCTGTGGAATCTAGTACACGTGGGAATGCCAGGGCGTTTACTAGAGAAAGTACAAGTCGTGACAGAGATTTACAAAAAAGTAGCAAGTAAAATAAACACATACAGACAGAATTAACAAGTTGTTCTTGCAATGTACATTTCATTTTACAGAAATAAATTATCCTGCTTTCTGACATAAAACAAATAGTATTGGTCTGAAACAGTGATAGATGTTTTTTATTTTCAATATTCATGTGTTTCATGACAAAGGGTTTTACCATGAACATTCATCCAAAGCAAGGACTCAAAATAGATGTCCATGAGGTAGTTTTATGAGTATTTACAATGACAATATATTATTGCAATTCTGTGAGAGCTTGCCATGGTTCATTCAATTTCAGTTCAGTCAAGCTGGTTTTTCATTAATATTGGGAGCACTTCATACAAGTTTAAAAAGCTGATATCACCTGAGGTAAATGGAAAATTGGTGAGAATGATCGATAAGGATGTATTTCCAGGTACTAATACATTGGGAGCAGAAAACATTGATATTGTTTGCAATCATTTGTCACAAGCATGGACAGATTTCCCTTATTTTAATTTCACCCACTCTACTTTGTACAGCTGCAGGAGTAAACATCAAGACACATGTATTACTGGTTAAACTAGATATTCCCATAGGTCTTTTTGTGTTTGTCATCATATGTTTTTCTTAATCAATAGAACTAAAAATGAACAAAGAATTGAAGGTAATGCTAGAGCACGTTATACTCATATGCAGACATTTTAAATTGCATTGAGCTGTCTGCAGATCAATTTAATTCCTTGAGAGGAAATGGTACTATCTCCTGTAGTTGAGTCATTTTTTTCTTTTTGAACTCCCTGCATTGCTAGTGGCACAAATCCAAATTCAGTTATGTGGTTTGAGTCTACATTTTAATAAATAATGTGTTCAAGATCCTTTACACTAGAGCATGTTAAATGCAACCTAACAGTAAGTCAGTAAATGTTTGTTGGTGGATTGTTCAGAATATACAAATATGATCTATTACACTACACGTGTTGTGTTCTCCTTCTGTTTTGTAATTAAGACTACAGTATCACTTTAAATCCCACTGCAACCCTAAAATTTTATTTTTTATTAACTTCCCATTTTTGAATAACCAATGGTTGTTGAACTTTGCTAACCCTATACCAACCCAGGAGACATGAAGACACTGTACATGTCCACTGAACTATGTGATGTTGAGACTTCAGCCATTTTTCACACTGCTTGTTCCCAAACAAACTAGAGAAGACTAAGAATCAAAGGAAACATCAAATTCAATTCAAGACTGGGCAAACACCTGGCAGATTATGCACATTAATTGAAGTGTTTTGCACGCAGGTAGTAAAAACATACTGTAAACTAAACTACTGTATAAATCCAAAATGGGAAACACTAAACTATAAGATACTACTTATGAAAAAGACTTTGGTTTTTATTTTGACACACTATTCACATCTTTTAAACAATGTGGGGAAGAAATAATAAAGACAAGCATAATGTTAGCCTATATACTCAAAAATGTACAGTATAATTCAAATATAAATGATGTTATGTTATAATTTAGCAAAACACAGTTTTTAGACCTTATTTAGAATATTGTGCACAATTTTGGTAACCTCATTCAAAATATATTACTGGAATATGTCCAGAGAAGAGCAACCAGATACTTTCTGGAGTTTAAGGCAATAAACTATACCAACAGGCTGAAAGAACTGAACCTTTTCAGTCATGAAGAGAAAAGATTATGGCGGGACCCGACACAAGTATTCACAATCCTCAAAAATCTAAATCCTGAAAAAAGTTATTTTCTTCAGAGCAAACAGTGACCAGAGGTCACAAGTGGAAACTATGAGGAACTGTATCTGAAACTGAGAACTGGAGATTTCTCTACCCAAAGGATTGCAGGAATATGGAACAAGCTACACAACTTTGTGGCTGTAGCCAGGAACTTGGTTTTCTTTAAGAAACTGTTGGATGAAATTCTTGTGTTCTTATGATGGGCTTGCCAGTTGACAGGCACCTACTGGTACTGTAGTAATCCACTCGGTTCACAGCGCATACAGCAAGCAGTTGGACACACAGCTAGCTTAAGACCATTGAAGCTTAGATGTGCTGGGCCCAGTTGTGTGCTACTACTTTGAGAATTACATCATATTCCTAAATTGTATATTGCCTATATTCCAATCTGTGTTGTGGATTAGTAGTTAGGATTTTGAACTTAAAAATGAGTACAAATATGTTGCTTTGGGTAAAAATAGCAACTAAACTAATGATAATTTATGACAGGCTACTGGTTTCAGTCTGTGCTCTTATCAATCACTGGCTGAGCATCCTGAGAGAACCCTTTGGTCATTGATCTCATACAGTATACTTGATTATAATACAGAAGAGGAAATGCCACTGATTTTTACAAGCTAATGACCTCTCACCTATTACTAATGTACAGTTTTTAAAGGAGTGATGAACCTGATGATTGCTGAAAATCAAGAAACCCAATTTAAATACTTCTTTGCTGCAACAGTCTTACATTCTTTAAACACAGATGTCGACATAAAATATTTTATTTACATGCATAAAAAAAGTTTGCGGCCCTTGAGTTAGGAGCAGAGATTTCTTGTATACATTAGCACAAATCGAGCTCCGCTTCTCTCAGCAGTCTCAAAAGAGTGATTGCTATTTGTTTTGCCACATGAATAAAGTGAAAATGACAGGGCAATTTCATTGCACTTATTCCAGACAGTCCTATTCATTCCCCAAAAGACAATCACTCAATGGTTGTCTGACTGCCTGCACTATCAACCATAGTCAATATAGATGCTTTTCAATAAAGACACGGAAAGAGGAGGTGGAATATCTTATGGGGTACTTTTCTATGTTATTATTCAAGAGATCCTCTATCTCATTTTAATGTTTTGTACTTAGGGGGCAGCAATCAAAATTGTTAGGCTTTCATGTGCCTTGACAAACCTCTGCCATCTTCTTCTGTCCCTGGAATCTCTGCGATCGTAGTTGTGACATATTGTACTGTACAGAGATAACATCTGAATGAAGAGTCATTTTAAGAAAAATTACGTTGTTAAACTAATACAGATCTGTTTGTAAGACAATGCTAAAGCATCCTTCCATTTTTAAAATAAAATCAATACTCAACCATAAACCACAAGCTGAAATGCATTAAAATGGATAATAAAGAACAGTGGAATCCCCCAGTTTAAACAATTAAATTACAACATAGCGAAAAAGAAGCAAAATTGTCACTAGCAGAAGATCACATCTCTTCATGTATGCGTATTTCTTTTGTTTTTGTACTTCAGTGTGTGTATCTTATGAAAGTAAATATGTAGCACAATATTCTGTATAACACACATCATAGTTGCTTGTTATATAGTATACTTGGATGATTAGCACTTGTTACAGTCCTAAGATTATGATTTCTCACCAGTCTAATTTGTATACCACAGGTATACAGTACATTGACGACAAGAAAATATGTGTACACCAATAAATCCATAAATTCTCTTTTATTTGGAAATCACCTGAGTTATTTTGTGTCCCTTGAACAGATGTACTGTAGTATTATTTGTAAAGACATACTGAACAAGAAACACTATAATAGAGTTTATAATGAAAGTTTGGGAGGGATGACAACAGCCGAATTCAATCAGCCTCAGCTGTCAGTAATTTGTAAATTATAAATACGAATATCAAGCCCCTTGTCTCACTCATATTGATCTTTTGCACCCCTCCTCCACCTTTGCAGCTACTGTACCCCTTAGTCAATCGTCATCCTATGACCAGGAGGTTAGCCCTAAACCAAGCAGATTAAGCCAAACATTTACTATGACTAACACATTTAACAAACATTTTTTATCAATACTCATAATTCTTGGGTGTTGTTATTTCTGCTGAAACCTGTCTTAATATGTACACGGTATTTTGTATATTGTGCTGAGCTACAATGTAAATAGGCAATGCAGTTCTACATAAATGTTGCTTCTCTCTCTCATCCTAGCGTTAATCCCGCATCAACAGGGTCCACGACCGTCTCCACTTTCTTTGAACCAAATCTTTGAGCTGACGTTGCCATTAAATGCGACCGAGAATACTCCAACCGGCGCGTCGCTCCGCCTGCCGTCGGAGGGGGGGAGGAGAACAAAGTAATGTAGCCAATTCATAGATGGGGATTATTAGGAGGCATGGGAAATTTGGCCAGGACGCCGGGATTACACCCCTACTCTTTTCGAGAAACACCCTGGGATTTTTAATGGCCACGGAGAGTCAGGACCTCGGTTTTACGTCTCATCCGAAAGACGGCGCTTGTTTACAGTATGGTGTCCCCGTCACTATACTGGGGCATTAGGACCCACATGGACCGCAGGGTGAGCGGCCCCCTGCTGGCCTCACTAACACTTCTACAAAAATGTTGCTTACCGTGCTTTAAAAAAAGGAACTGTCAGTGACAATCTCACAACCACGATCTCTGACCCAAACTTTGTGTAACATACACATTCACTGTACAGCACACAATGAAAATGTTCTAAATAGTAATGGAGAGACATTCACAAGCTGAGAAAAAATAAAAAATGCTCGTCTCCTTTAAATAATTGCTGAGAAATGTTTAAGTGTTTTGCAAAATGTTCGAAGAATAACTTTCCTTTCCTTTATGCTGAGAAAGGATTTAAGAATCCATATTTATTCAATCCATAAGAATAAATTCTGAAACACTAAAGAATTATGAGGTGTAACGCAACGGGGGCTCAGGCGGGCGCCCTTGCCGCATCTCAGGCGGGCGCCCTTGCCACATCAGGTCGGCCCCACACCGTCCGGGGCTCGAACCCGTGGTAAGGGCGCCCGCCTGAGCCCCCGTTGCGTTACAATGAGGCAACTGAGAAGTTATGAAAGAGTTTTTGCTTGTTTAACATGAAGGTAAGATAATGCTGTGGTAATATCAACTTCTTTGTTAGTTAAAAGTGAAACTACTTCAAATTTAATGTTTTCTCATATTTTAGTTATGATGGAACAATTAGAGTTTAACTCTATGTTGAAACATAGATCCCTAAAAGCTCAAAAGCCAAAATATTGGATTTATCTTACGATGCACTTTTCATCTTAGAATTAATTTCTGCTTGTTCCTTTTCAGCCTGCACATTGACCACTCCAACCTGCTTAGTTATAATGGTGTGAGAACCACTTTTATTAAGCAACCCATTTGTGCACAACATAAATTGGAACCTACAGTATGTAGAATTGCACTTTTCCTTCAGGAATAACCTTTTGTTTGTGCTTCATTTATATTTTTTGTATCTTCCATCAAATTTATAAAGCCTCAATGAATGCAGATTTGTATTGTTCCAGAAATATTTACTTCCTTTCCAAGGGAATGTGACAAAATATCTAATTTAAAAAATGTTGTATGAACTGGCAACTTTGTGATACCTCTTGTTGCTATGGACACAGAGGTGAAGAAGAGTCAACAGGATACAATTATCTTCTTTGCTCTAGCAAACAGCTAGCAAAAGCTATGTAATGTGATACTTGCTTTGGCCTATTTTGTTCTTATCACCATTGCCTTTATATGATTTAGGGCAGGTGGTCATGTGCTTAAATTCTAGAAAGAATGTCTATATAATGTCCACACTTTTCGTTGAGAATACGGTACCTGTAACCACTATTCTTCAAAAAACTCAGATGCCAGGATTCAGCTTCAAAGTATGGGAAAATATATTTGTATAAACAAATGTATACATCTACTTGATTCTGTTCTTTGGCTGGTTACTGGCATATGTTTTATTCATTTTCACTGAAATAAGCACAAATAGATCAAATTAAAAAACAGATAATTGAAATGATCATTATTGTTGATCAGTCAGTTGTTTTTCAAATTGCATAATTCTAAACATATACTTCTATTAATTTGACTTGGATAATATAAAAATGAAAGTTTTTAATATAACTGAAATGCATGTAAAATTAAACCTTTAGCTATAGTCTCATTTAGCTTCATTAGAATGCATACTCAAAAAATTATTAATTTCCATGTGGCTGTTATTAGTTAATCACTAACCATAAGCTTGTGACATAATTACCCTGCTCTTCTGAGAGAACACAGTGAAAATGTGATGTGGAAGAGAAATTTCATTAAACTTCAGCTCTGTCCGTTCTGTGTTCCTAATCTAAAATTTAATCATGCTTTAACTGAAAGGGAATTTTTAACATGGGATTTGTGTACTGGGTAGAACAACACAAAACAGACCATCTATAAAAACAACGTTTTCCTCAGAGCTTTAGCAATATTAGCAATGCACATAACACAGCATAAAAGGCTACAAAAGTGAATGGGGATACTTGGGACCATAGAGATCAAATACTTACTGCTGAAGTTTAAACAATTTTTAGTTATTTGTTATGATAGCTCATCTGACAGTTTAAGTCTTTTCTTTAGATGTGAACTCTGTTGCATAAAAAACAATGGTTTTAGAAAATACAGAATCAGTAGCATAGTGTTTAAACTCACTTTAGTGAAAATGTTCACAATTCATCTGATAGTAAAGATACCATGATTACACCCCGCCTCTGTTTTTATTTACTTACTTACAGAATTGTGGTGGTGGTTTATATATTGAAGGTTAACAGTAGTCCCTCCATTATTAAGAATTTGCCAGGCATACAACTTGTACAGCCATTGCCTTTACTTTGAACTGGATAGATTACTCCTGAGGAAACATTCTCTAATATTCTGGTAAGGTAGTATTTGTTTGCCTAGAGGCTTAATAAACTAAGAAATGTTATGGACTGGAAAATTTTATTAACTCCTGTCAGGCACAGTTTTATCTTGGAAAGTATGTAATTTAGTTGCTCATGTATGCCATGTGTTAATGTCGCACAGTATGTACAGTACATAATGTGTAAATTACTTACACCAAGAGAGTGAAACTCCTATGAAATGTGTCTTGCTGTATATGGAGCTTTTTATTATTGTTTTTAGATAATGTTTAAAAAATATACCTACCTTGAGACAGTATAGTTACAATTTTAGCAAAGCAGTGAGGGTGAGCAGGAAGTAAAGGGTTAAATTAAACTATTTGGTAGAAAATTTTAACTGGTCAGAGAAAGAATAAAAGGACTATGAGACCCTGACGGACAGCAGAGACAAGCATTCCTGGGTATCAAAATATTGGCCAGAGAAGGCCAGAGAGGGCCAATAGGTTAAAAATCAGGTCAGAGAAGCCGGAAGATGACTAAGTATGGGTCTTTTTCATTTACCAATCTTAAGCAACGTAGCTTTAGCATGGATTCAGGTAACAACAAATGTAGTAAACATGTTGCAGTAGCTCCAATGTAAAGATTTCAGGTTAGGAGGTAATTTGCTATGTAGAGATTGCTCTAAATGAATCATGGGAGGTGAAAGCCTGTTAAGCTACCTCTACAATAGCTGCAGTGAATAAAGTTGAAGCTTTTCTGTATTCAGAGGGTTGTCTTCCTCACTTTGGAAGAATGTTGTTGTTTTTTAACTCCACAATAAAAATAATTAAAAATGCTTTCTGTGTATAAGCAACCATGCTGAGACCTCAGTGAAGAGCAATTTAACTGTACCAGAGAATTTATTGCAAAAATGGCACTCACAGGTCTTAACTTTATGACAGCAACTGTGACTTGGGAGTTCATTACAGTATAAAACACTCACAATGTAAAATGTGTTGATATTTACACAGGTGTATGGCTTTAGATTATTTGAACCAGCACAAAAGTATTTTTTAAAAATCACAAAAGTGATTTATTAGTAGTAGAGACTTTAACATAAAGATTAAAGTAGCAATAGAAATGAGGCACAAAAATATGAAATACCCCAGAGAGACCGAAATCCAGTTGATTCATAAACATTGGACTCCAGAATGTTAATCCTAATATTTTTTTCTTCACTATATCCAAGGTCTGTATTTTGTATGGTAAAATACTGTATCATTAAAAATAATTTAGAAAACAAACCTCGAATCATAAGTGGTCTTTTCTAAATCAGTTCTCTTTCCCTTTTGGTAAGAAAGTTAACAAAAAATGTAAAAACCACATGCACTGGATTTCATTACAGTGAAGTAGTCTGGCCTTTCAGTGTACTCTGCTGCATTACTGGATACAGGGAAGAATTATACTGTAATTATCACAATCCGTTGCAGATTCATTACGTATGAATCTCATCGACCAGTAAGACTGTTGAGATCTTTGAAATGGTCTCTTACCTTTAATGATCTGTCTGTGTTCCTTTGCAATCAAGTATTTATATGCATACAGTATATGAATGGGTAAGATTTGAGGGTTTAGAGTCATTAACACTAGAGCGCAAAGATTTTGGACTATGAATATATTTAAAATGATCATCATCAGAATTGCAAAATAGGAAAATACCTAGCCTAACTTCTCATGGCAAACACTACCACATAACTCTTATGAGTTAGATAATTGTGAGATAAAGGTGCTTTTTGTGCTTACATAACCTTTGTGCTGTGAAACAGATAAAATATTACCGGTACTGCTTTATGTAAGGAAACTTACAATCAAGAAGTGCATATATATGACAGTACTTAATATCAATCTAGGATGTGAAATATGATAAAAAGGGTCAAAGGAAGGAGTAGCTTTCTCTGTAATCATATTGAGTTTCTTGGCATTAATTATTGAGAGCAACCATATCCGCAGTGAGTTATTGGGTTTACACAGCGTTTTGCAGAGACAGGTCGTCTGAGAGAAAAACTGTAGTTGCACAACAGCCATATATGACTGCTTTTAAATGTATAACACACATTCCATATATCAAACATTGTAAACTGCCCAGGTCTTTGAAAGAAATGTATATTACAATACATAACATTTTGCTTACATGAGAAATAATATAGTCAACATATTGTTACAGTGGTTGGCATCGTGGCCAGCTGAGATCTCCTGAGAGAAGGTGGCTACATGAGTCATTTGTTTACAGTAGCTTGATCAGTTTTTGTGGGTACTGCCTTAAATGACTAGTGTAAATATGTTTGACCTGGGTTTGGTAAATAAAACACATGAGGAAATAATGAGCTAGATCTGAAGAATTAGTGGGGCAGTATGGTGGATAAGTCTTTGGACTCCTAAGTGACAGGTTGTGAGGTCAGGTTCCTGCTGTTGAATCCTTGAGCAGGGTGCTTTAACCAGTTCACCCAGGTTTTAAAATGGAGAGCAGCATTGTTGGGCCACAATCCCTGCAATGGACCAGTGTCCCATCTAGCAGGGGAGTGATGTGCTCTGTTGTCTGCTTAATGCTATAGACACTAGGATGTCCCCCTGGCCTGGTGTGGACTTTAGCTTTGTAGAAATATAGAGCTTAAAGAATTAAAGTTTTGGAACTCTGAAGTTGTTAATAATCATTTCTAATTCTTTATTTCTTTGCCATCTGACAATCGTTCCACAGGGTACAACTTCAGTGTGTGTTAATGTACATAGTTTATTTATAAGAATGAACTAGACTCCAGAATGTTTCTCCTAGAGTCGTATTTGTTGATTTGTTGAATGAGGAGTGAAAAATGCAACATTGTGTTAGAATCAGAGGAATTCCACATGCATTTGAACCATTCATGAATGAGCTTGTCTGTTACACGTCTTGTATTATTAAATTAATACAGAAAGATTTGAAATCCAAGCAACGTGTATTGCTAATCTTAATCCATGCAAGCCCTGTGCTTTTCTAAAGTACGTGAAAGTAACATGAAAGAGCAATTCACAGAAAGATGCATATAATTAATATTTAAAAGAAAACACTTTAACTTGCACTCTGACAGCCACAGATTGTGTTTGGGGGAAGGGCTGCAGAATGGTTTTATTTTTGCGTTTTATAAATCTTTGCCTGCAAGTGAAATAGCTGTCTGGCATTCTTGGCTGGAACAGATTTTTATTTTGTTTGTGTTAATGTATCCTTAACTCATTTACAATATTAAAAATAACCCTTTCGGAAGAATTTATAAGAGGTATTTGGCACAGATATGAGAGCTCCTGGAAACTTAAGGTACAGTATAAGCTAATTGCATTTCCTCTAACACACAGACAGCTTTGAGAGGAGAGCATTCCTGTCTTGCACTGATAACAGCTTCCCCCAGTTTTGAAGCTCTATAAATGGTAATTAGAAGGAGTTGCACTCAGCCTGTAGGTCTTTGTAACCCTTCACCTTATCTGCATGCAGTTCTGAAGTAGGAACAAGGGTACACACTGACACTCAGTAACTGTACCTCTGGGACAAAGCTTAAGCGCTGAGTCTTTAAAAATGCTTAGGATGGAATTGCTTTATATAGTGATCTTTCTTCTGAGAGATGATGGTCCTAGGATGCTAACAGTGAACTATTCCTAGTTCTCATTACTACAGTACGTGACATAACAATAATGCTACACTCAGATTCCAAGAAATTTCTTTACTTCCTGTCAACTGTATCTTCCTTTATGAAGACCTTCTTATCTGGGTTTTACTGTAGTATTCCCCTGAAATTTCCACTGGATTAGACAAAAAACAAAAATCATATTAAAATGCCACAGATCCCAGTCTTGTCCTTCTGATAAGGTAAAATGTTTTCCACCATTGGTTTGATCATCCATTGTTTTGGAAATGGTTTGTAAATGTTTTCTGCAATCCACACATCCACACTTGTAAAGAATTCAAAATCTTCCTGATCTGAAATGACATAAAGGCAGACTAACACTAAGGGCCTAAGTATAAAAGTGAAACACAAGTAATTTAGGCTTTTCAGGAGACAAGTACCCTATCAGACAAACAACCATACACACTTTGGTCTGTTCTATATTTGCAAATTAAAGTGAAGTTAACAGATAGGAAGAATTTTAATAAGATTGTGATGGCAGATAAGCAGCAATTTAATCAATATACAGTAAGTACTCTTCTAGTGTTATGTGCAAGAAGATCAATATGGGGAGAATGATGAATAAATCCTTAATTTACCCCCCATCTACTGTAACTCCAAATGTGTCAGCCTGACATTTATCAGTTTAATCAACACTAATTGGGTGCTAGTACAGCATTGCAACAATAAAAGGCTGTGGTATAGTTGAAAGAAATATGCGGGGGCCTAATGCTATTGATTACACTGCATGGCCTGAATTACTGCAGGGATGAGAGACATTTATAAAGAGATTCTGACAGGCTCATTCCTAATAACAGTTTTAATCAAGAGTGGGAACACGACTGTAGCTGCTGAAAATCTTACTTCATAAACAAAAGTATTTCATAGCACAAATATTACTATCTATATTCAGGAATGTTATTGAAGCCATCTGTTTGGCCAACCTCTGTATAGAAGATTGCTTTTGCCATAACAATTCCTTTGTAATGTCATATAGTATTCCCTCATCTGTGGAAGCATGTAAACACACACAGTACCTCATGGCATGTCATTACCAGCATGTTTAGGTTACATTCTGGAGAACATGGTTTGACTTCTCCCTGGATAACTGGAGAATTAGCAATGCTGTGTTACGTGTCCTCTTTATGGATCATCTCACCAGGGTGTTAATTAAAAAACTTAATTTTAAAAGGAATTGAAAAGGCTACAAACCATTTTTTATGGCAAAGGATTTTTCTAAAGCATTCTAAAGTGTTTCTAATAGCTGGAAGCACAGTTTGATTATTAGTTTTGCATATTGTATTCTCAAACACATCTAGCTGTGGAAATTTCAAAATTGCAGCAGATAATTTACAATATAAAGCCAATAAACATGGTTTTAGAACTTTAGAAAAAACCTTAGGACTTCAGTAAATAAATAATGATAATAATGCAATATATTACTATAACGTTATTATATTAATAACAACATATTATTTACATATAATAAACATAAAATAAACAATAGGAATATCTGTCTTATCACAATATTCAAAGTCTTTAGCTTTGTGGTATTTTTTACCACAATTGTATGTAACCTTTTTCTGTATACAGTACTCTTAGATTCCATTCATTTCTTTTGCCATTGTTTTGAATAAATAATCATTCATGACTGACCATGACACACGTGAGTATCTTTACTGTTTATGAGTGAAAGAGCCAATTTAGCACAGGTGAAAAGATGAGTTAACATGTTGAATGTCCAGCCTGGTGAAAACAGAGAAATAAAAACACAGAAAGGTATAAATATGTTCCAATTATCATGGGGACAACACCTTAGTGCCATTAGTATGTTAGAGGCTGGACTAGGTGCCCTGTGACTCATCTAGGTGTTCACAGATTACAGTTTCTAACCTAGCAAGATATTACAGCTAAATTCAGTCTGGCAATGACAAGCCATCATCTGGGAGATCGCAAGTTGCAACATTTTTCCAGGATTGATGGGAAGGTCCAAGTGTAATGGTCTGGGCAGGAATGCCTTGTCACCATACAACGTAGTGATTAATGGTGGCCTGACTGCAAATTACTGGCATTGAGCAAGCCTTCCTGGGGCATTATTGGCTGCCCTTCCTGGGATGACCAGAAAGACAAGGCACATCTTTATTTTGCACATGTAACAATGACTTAGTTATGAAATGAAAATGTGACAAATTCGGCCATGAGTGCCATGTTTAACAGGCTTGAGTCCTATTGAACATTTATGGGATTAGCTGGAATGATGTGTGACATCTGGGTCTCAGGGACCAGTAAAGATCAATATGCCAAGTCAGGCTCTATGAGAGGAATGGGACAGAGACACATCAAATAGTAGTACAAACCATGTACTATATTACATACTGTATGTACATTGGACCACACATGCTGTTAGCCTGTGATTTTCACAGTATTCCCCCTTTATTGATTAACTTTGTTAATGACAAATATTAATTAGCATACTGAATGTCAAATTCTGTTAAAATGTCATGTTGTGCATGCACATGTGTTTTGCATGTGCTGCAAGATTTTTCTCATAAGTTTGTGAGCTTGTTGCAGCTATAAATAATTGGTTTATTTATCAGTATATTTTATATATTGGATGAAATAGGATGGGAAGTTCACCTAGATATTTATTCTAATTTCCATGACATATTGCTAGAAATGTGACTAAAGTTCTGAATTAGCTACACTGTTTTTAATCAGAGGTAAGTAAAGTAGATAATATTTAAGACAAAGTAAATTACTAAAGTTTAAAGTGAACTATGGAGTCAATGAACAGCATATACTCCATATCCCATACTGTTTTTCATTCTGCACATCTAAGCAAATAAAGAATTGCAGGAATCAGGGACCTTCTACCCAGGAAATAATACAAAGAACAGAAATATGTTTAATAGCTCTGTTTTGGTTATCACACGTTTGTTCCTGGAAAATGTTTTAATAGTTTATAGTCCACAAAAAAGTAATAGATGGAAAGTAGATGAAAAATAGCAATATTTGGAACAAGTCTTAGAATCAAGTATGAGTTTCTAACTTCTGCAGAATTTTGCAGCTGCTAGATAAAATCTGGGGAGCAGACTTCTAGAGACTTCATCAAAGTAGAATCTTCATCAAAGTGTACCTTTTGCTTTCAAAGATCAGTCACTTCTGCCACGGACTGAATTTCCACCTGTGAGGCCAAAAAGAGAGGCCAAATACACAAGTCACAGTGAGCTGGAGCCTAACCTGGCACAAATTAATAATACAATACAGCATAATATACAGCAGTACTGAGTTACAAATACACTACAACAAGTTAAACTATCAGATAGTATTACAACTTCAATACAATGCAGTATAAGTACAGTAAATATCACGTTTGCATTATAACTACAAGAAGAAATAGTATATTCCATTACGGCAACGGAATTACAATAACATTTACTACTTTATTATAAAGCCAATGACGTCTCTTAATCACACCTACAATCTGAACTACATTACAGAGCAATCTGGTGCTTATCCAATGTATTTTATTTTCAGTGTGTGGGTGTTATACTATTAAAGTGTACCACCAAATACTGATGTTTGAAGTTTTCAATTCACAGCAACTTAAAATCTTAAAAAAATAAACTTTTCTAAATTGCACTGGAACATATTGGTATATTGTATCTCAGCCCAGTTTCATGTAAAGCCTTGTTTTTAAAATATCTACCTTACCCTTTATGAAATATCCTTGAAGAGGTGCTGTACTTCTTTTGTCAAAGATTTCACTTATAAAACTTTTCTAAAACGTTACATAGATGATAGAGTACTCCGAAAGTACTCTTGGAGAGAAATGAGGTCACATCTATTTAGGGAATTCTATACTTTTATAACAACATTTATAACTTCTTATGACAAGTGCTTGATATATTATGTTTTAGGTTTAGTGCTATGGCTAGGGTCAGGGCTTTAGAGGTGGTTGTGGTTAGAGAGAGGGGCAGGGTTAGGGTAATTATGAAACAATGTACAGTATATATTTTGTCTTTTAGAAGAAAAGTTGTGGGACATATGAAAAAATATGTATAATTCTAATTAGAGTTATTTACATTATTTCTTAATCATTGGTTACTTTGTGTAGGTACAGTATGAATATACAATATGTGGCAGTGTTATGCAAAGCCTGTCATGTAGGGATTCCCTCTTTATTTCTTTTATATTTTTCAAAAAGTGTAATGAACAACTTAAAAGACACAAGTAAGAATCTATCTAGCAGGGTTTGATTTAAAAAAAAGATTCTGAGTTAGTATTACTGCATATGCAGGTTGTTTCAGAACAGACAAGATTCATTTAAATAGTTCATGAGGCAATCTCTTTGGAACACTTCTAGGGGTTGGAATTTGGTTTACTGTGATGTACTGTATCATTTTCAAAGGTGAGCAGGTCTACTGCATGTAGCCTGGCCTCATGCCTTTTATTCCAAGGATAATAGGTCAATGATGTAATTTTGTTATGCAAAGGCTTTGATTATTTACACCTCATAAGCCTGTTAAGAAGGGGTTTACAATGCATAGACAGGGCAGAGTTGATGTGGCAGCACGACAATCAGCATTATCTGATTAATTGTAATGAGAAGAACACTACAGATAAACCACTATAACATCTGAAGATGAGGCTAATCCCCCTGCCACTGCCTTGATAAACAACATGCTTAGCCCAAACTCATTCCAAGGTTGGGCATATTGCATAATTCAGTGAGTTCCCCTTGAGGATTGTGGTTTTAAAAAGGAAAGGGGAGCAAGATTTCTTTTATTCTGTCTCTGTGGGGGTATGATGAATCTGCGAGTGGGTTGCCACATGCCTCATCTTGAGTAGGCAGCTCTAATCTTTGGTTGTGTGCTGTTTTTATTCTTTACACCACAGAGAACAACTGTGACAGCCCTCAATTAAACCATAACAAGCAGCAACTGGATTACTGTGCCATCAAGAAGCTGAGGCTCCACCCCTCCCTTTTCAAAATGACTTTGCTGCTTTACTCAAGCAAGACTGAATGTTTACCTTTATAATCTTCACTTCTCCCAATGATCTAACTTTAATTTACCCTATTTTAAGATCTAACTATAGTTAATGGCCTCATAACTTGGAGATGTCTAAAATAAAGAGAACACTAAGAATGATTTATGATATACATAACATAAAGGAAAATACAAATATGATAAAGTGGCAAGTGGAGGGGAGGATGGTGTCATATGAATATGGTTTGAGATTAGAAATGCATTCATGGTCAACCCTGGTCCAAGATCTAACAGGTCACTCTTAGCCCATCCAGTTGTAAAAGCGTTGAGAGCTCAGAACTAGAGCCTGATGAAAGAGAACTATACACTATAGACTACATTGTATATAGGAACAAGTAATAAGTTTATTCCATGCTGAAAAAAAAGAAGAAAGAAAACACAACGTTTTGGCCATGGTGCCTTCTTCAGGTGTGCTGTATATATACATTCTATACTGTATATATACATTCAGTTATTTGCAATGATCTATACAGAGAATTTAACTTAAGTTTCAAATGCTAGTCATATGAAACTTATATTTTCCTCTAAGAAAGAAAATGTGTTTTCAGTCTGGGTTTCTATAAGTGTCATAGACAATACTTACTTGGTTTAAAATGTCCTTATGTTTTGAGTTAAAATCTATTTCCTTGTTAATGTAGGAACTGGCCATTTTATGTGGAGAAAACATCTTAATTTTTGTTGTTTATCTTGTTATCTAACACTTGGATGTGGTAGAGAAAAGTGCATCGTATTGTATTTCTGGATGACAATGAAAATGTGAAAACCAAATGTCTGCAGAAAATGTTTGATCACTCAACTATATAACTGTATGTACTATCTCGTCACTTGACATCCAGTGCAGTTATTCCCACAGGGAGTTTCTCCTAACTTAAACAAAACCCACTTTCATTTTGCTCTAGCTGCAAACTTCTACCAAACACATCTATTCCTAGATCATACTGTACTGTATGTTTACACCTCTTTCTCAAAAGATTAACTTCTGTTTGCCCTCTGTGTAGGTCTGCCCTGTGGTAATAAGGGAATTGTTTTACTCTGAACTCTTCTTCAAGCCTGCACTCGTAGGTTCAAAAAACAATAATTTACAGATTATGATCCAATTTAGCAATGTTTGTATTGTTTTAGTGCTTAGTATGACAAAGATTAAACTTGTCTTTTGATGTTGCTATCTATTTTGACATCTATTTTGATGTCTAATAGATGTCCTGAACAAAATGTCCAATATTGAGAAAAGAACTAAGAAGCTTAAATCTTTTAGTCATGTCGTGTCTCATCATTGGTCTAACTTTCCTCTGCTTTCAACTATATGTTTTCAGGAGAAAGGCATGGTTGGTCACTGACTGCATTATATTATTGGCAGGAGCTCCAATTGAGATGTTAAGCACTTCCTTTCCTATCCTTTTAAACATATATCAAGTGCAAAAGGACAGAACTCCAAACAGTCTACTGAAGAAAAAAAACACTTGTTTTTTTCTGAAAAGTACAAAAATCATATCACACTTTCATACAAGATCACAAGCAATGGTCTTTCCAAACTTTTACGCTTCGGAAAATGTTGGAAATAAAACTTTGGAAACTGAAGTAGGCAACGCAAAGACTGAATTACTACTTCGATTAGATTGAGTGCACAATTTGAATTGCTCAATTCTACCTTTCACTCCTGCAACTTTATACTTGAATAAATTAAATCTGATGGAAGACCCTGCAGTTAAATATATATTTTAAACTAACGTCTTATATAAAGTTATCTCTGAAACAAACAAACATTTCTTAAAATAAAAAAAACTACTGTATACAGTGCTGTACTACAGTGAAAATGCATGGCATTATTCTTGCATATGTATAGTTTATTAATTGTAATCTGGTAAATTTTTGCTTCATGCCAGGAACAGCAGGGTGAGCTAACACTGCATTTCCTATTTACTATACCTGCAACACTCTGGAAAAGTGGGCATCAGCAGTTTTTATTGTAGGATTTCAGCAGGGAACATTCAAGGCATTCACTCCTGAACATTTTGGACAAAAGAAACTAGGGAATACTGCTAGGCTCTCACTCTGCCCTGGGGAAAATGAGAATGACTTCATTAAAACTGCCTGTGGAGTCACTGAGCCATGCATCCTTGGATGACAGCTACTTCAGCATGTATCTGTGTAACGAACTTTGAGGGGGCTTGTTCTTTGATAAAGAAGGCTTGACCAAGAGGTGTTAATGATGTTGATGGTTTGGGAGTTGCCATATTACTTTATGGGCTCAGGAGGTTTGTATACTGTACAACTCTTTTGTTAAAGGGTTTGAGGCTAAGAAGGGGGGAGTTTTAAGCTGTATGGTTAGTTTGTTTCCATAGAAACAAACAGAGATGTGGAGAACCAGGCAATTAAAAGTTTGTTCAACACTTCCTCTGTGGGCACGTAGCCAGGGAATGGATGGAACAGTGAAAGAGGAGCTGCAACTTCAGAATAACAGATCAAGGCATGTTTAAAAGAAGAGTCCATCCATCACTTTGTTTACAGGCTTACAATCTCCCATTCAAAGACATTTGTTTGAAACTTGCAAAGAAGGGTATATACTTTAGCCATTGAAAGGCTGTCTCAGAAAACAGGCAGCTTTGGTTAAGTTCAGAAGGACCTGGAAATACTGCTTACTCACAATGTTACGGGCGACTTAAGTATTCAGCTCAGAGTAGGAGACACAGTAAAACAAATCAGATTAAAATGGTATACAAGAGGTAGGACATGATGAGGTTGTACAGTACATTATGAAAAAATGATCAAGGGGCATAATTTGAAAAATATAGTAATGACATTTCCCAATGCTCTGAGGATTTGAATAAATCACCAGGTAATTTGTATTTCTCCCTTTCACATCTTGCCAAGTTCATCTTTGTCAGCTTACAATTGTGCAGAAGAACACCTTCAAAGATGCTACCAAGAAGTTCTCACTCTTTTTGAAAACAAAAAGATCAACAGAAAACAAATGAATACAAAAAATAAACAGAGAAAAAACATACTATTGAAGTCTAGGGAAAGGGACATCAAACAACAAGTCTTAATGGTTCATCCTTGAATGACTACAAGCTAACATCTTGAGGACAGTGAATAGCAAACTATTTGAAAAAAGAAAACTTATGAGAATTCGAACACTGAAGAACAGACATAAAAACCTGTTTGAACAATTGAAATGTTGTGATGTGTAATGTTCTTTTCTTGATTAAAGTTTGCAAAAAGTATTTAATCAATTATTTGCAGATATTGCATACTTCTGTATTAACTTGTGATAATGTATGATAGAAAACCTAGAAATCTAGAAGAATACATGCAGATCTTTTCTGTTTTCAAGGAAATACATGTCCACTCTAAGTATTATAAAAAGGTATTATGGAAAAGCATTTTTTTAAATTGAATTTCCTTACTAATCATCACTGAAATTGATGTTAGTGATTCCACTAGTCAAAATGATTCTTAACCAATTTCCTTCACAGAAGATGTCATGCAATTTTAAAAACATTAAGGTAACTACATAGATGATGAATAAGAGATAATACTATTATTTTTAAAAAATCTATTGTGCTACCATTTATAATACTGATCCATAAAAGTCTTTTTTATCCTAAGGTATGCATTCTGGAGAATAGGAAAACAATCAACATTCTAATTCAGGTTCTACGTACAAACAAACACCAGGGTATACAGTATAAATGAAAGTTAATTGGATGTAAATGGAATCCAAATGGTTATTTTTAAATATACTATCCCATATACTTTTTCTTGTATTGGAAATCTATGGTCAATCTATTTCTTGAATACGAAAATGGATGTATTGAAATATTAAACTGAAAAAGGATACTTTTTCATCAAATTGTATGCGTAGCAAAAAAGTAAAATAGGTGGGTGTTCAGCGTGGGTTGGGCTATGGCTGTAATATGAAATTCACTTTGTGGCTTGAGATATGTTTTGTTCTATTACTACATTAAATACCACAGAGATTCCCCAAATTCACACAGATAAACACAGGGTAATATTGCATAGATATGTAATAATAAAATATAACCAAGAAAAAAGCTGTTGTATGTAAGGAATTCTAGATATTGTCTGATCAGGCTTAAATACCAACTAGAAATACTCACTTGGAGTTTGTAGAAGGCTCATTCAGAATTGATAAAGACTTGGAAAAGAATTGTATTAATAATGTGGAAAGACAGAAGACGCACACAGTTCAAGGGTGTCTTTTATTTTGCCAGTTTTAGTTTTCTATCACAGGAGACTCAACTCTGTGAGAATAGCATTGGTTAAAAGGGAAGACGTTAAACTATATACTGTGTGTTTTCCTTTTGTTATATTCAACATTACAATTTTCTTTTACATTTTCTTTTTTTTTTGTTAATGACTGACTGATAATTGTCCCATGTGTATTTATCTTAGTATTATCTGCTAGGTAATTAATTAATAAGTTAATTCCTGACAGGCATCCTGAAACACACTATACAGCATGCATTCAGTTATTTGGTACACAGATGGAAAAACATAATGTAACTAAATAAGAACAAGACCTGCTAAAAGTATTTTGCTCTTGATTTCCTGACATCTTCATTAATTCCAAAAACTGACCATATACAGTAGTATACCAAAGCCAAACACAAGCTAGATTAATGATACAGATGGAGAGGAAATGGAGACTATTGTTTCAGCTAAACATATAGAGAGAGCTGAAATTATACTGTATATTTGTTAAAGAGAATCTCAACTGTATAAAAATCACCCACATTCCTTGGAGCTGCATACTCGTCACAATAATACAGTACATATCACATTTGTCATGGACGTTCAATAGCTTATTTCTGTATTAATAAGGATTCCACCTTTGCATAATATTGTTGCATTAAGATTTCTGTATACTATATCACAGATATGTAGGCATGTAGAGAGAATTATACTGTTTATATAAAGTAAAATATAGAGTGGGTATAGAAAGTCACCACCCCCTTAAAAAAAGTGTATCATTTGTTGTATGACACTCTGAAAATAAAAACATTAAATTAGGCTTGTTCCATTTTATTGTACACACAGTAACCCCCATTAGCCAAGTGAAAATAAATTTCTAAAACATTCTGAAAATTAATTAATATTACAACAGTAAAATACCTTATTTTTCTTTTTTTTATTAGTGAACACCCCCCTTACAATTGCATTTGTAAACTTGCTCAGGTATAACCAATCACCTGACAGATAACACAACAAACTAATTGGCTCCCACCTGTGATCAATTGTGGTGATTTTGATTAGTTCAGAATAAAAGCAGCTGTTTCTAGAGGATTTCACTGTTTGGAAGAGCATTTCAAAGCAACAAATCCACTATGAGCGGAAAGGTGCTTTCAAAAGAACTTCGAGATAAAGTTGTGGAAAGGCACAAGTCAGGAGATGGGTATAGAAAGATTTCAACGGCTTTAAGTATCCCATGGAGCACAGTCAAGACCATCATTAATAAGTGTAAGGCATTTGGCACCACCCAGACCTTGCCTAGATCAGGCTGTCCCTCCAAATTGGATGACTGAGTAAGAAGGAGACTGATCAGAAAGGCTACAAACAGGCCAATGGCAACTTTGAACAAGCTACAGGCCTCTGTAGGAAAGACAAAAAATGGCAAAGACTGGTCACTGTGCACATGTGACAACAATATCACATGCGCTCTACAAATCTGGCCTGTTTGGGAAGGTGGCAAAAAAAAAGCCACATCAAGTCTCTTTGCTAAAAAGCACCTTAAAGATTCTGTGGCCAAGTGGTAAAAGGTGCTGTGGTCAGATGAGACCAAAATAAAACTTTTTGGCTGGAATGCAAAATAGTACATCTGGCGAAAACCCAATACATCATACCATCCAAAGGACACCGATCCTACAGTAAAGCACAGTGGTGGCAACATCCTGTTGTGGGGGTATTTCTCTTCAGCTGGGACTGGGGCACTTGTCAGGATAGAAGGATAGATGGATGGTGCAGAATACAGAATTTCTTGAAGAAAACCAGCAGCCCTCAGTCAGGAAGTTGAAAATGGGAAGATGGTTCAGCTATCAACATGACAATGACCCAAAGCACACCACCAAAGCAATTGAGTGCCCTAGTCAGAGCCCCGACCTAAATCCCATCGAAAATCACCACACAGTATGACTGAGCTTGAACGATTCTTTAAGGGGATGGGTAAATATTCCTGCCTCTAGGTGTGCAAAGTTGGTAGAGATGTATCCAAACAGACTCAAGGCTGTAATTCAAGCAAAAGGTGCTTCCACCAAGTATTAACTCAGGGAGGTGTTCTCTCCTCCAACCCAGTTATTCTACTTTTTAATTTTCATTTTCAGAAAAATTGCTTTCTTTTTTCACTTGGATGTTGCAAGGTACCATTTTTAAACAAAACTGAAAAAAAGTCAGATTTTATTTGTCTACTTTTTGGCTTTAGGGCAACAAACTTTTTGAAAGGGGGTGGTGACTTTCTATATCCACTGTAAATCCATATCTTTGTATAAAACTGGGATATATAGATCATACAGTATGTACATTACATCCATCCATTTTGTAACCACTTCTCCGAATTCAGGGTTGTGGAGGAGCCAGAGCCTATCCTAGAATGCACACACTCACAACTAAGGTCCAATTAATCTACCAGCATGAATTTGGACTCGGGAGTACACCATAACACATAGATGAAACCCACATGGACACAGGCAGAACATATAAAATCCACACAGATAGCGCCTCAGGACCAAAATTAAACCCACAGCTACAGAGCTGCGAGGCAAAAATGCTAACCACTGTACCACCATATCATCCTATACATGACACATACAATATAAAACAGAGATGTAAAAATAATAGACATTCCATATATTCTGAAAATGCCATATTTCTTTTGTTTTAACCTACTGCTGAAATGGCAGGTAAAAGAAGCATTTTGTTTTGCGGTCTAGAGGTTAGGATCAGTATTAAAACTAAACACTGGCTAAGTTTATCATTTTATTTGTTTTAAAATGTAAAAGACAAGAAATTTCAGCATGTACAAAGTATGGCTTCCAATTTCTGACAGTCGCACGGCTTAACAAAACCTGCAAAATTGTGCCGAATTTCGTTCTTGAAAGAACAACAAAACAACACTTTTCATCCTAATGCACCGCAAATGCACCACAAACTGTCTAGGTGTTGTGCAAACTCTAACCCTAGCTCACATGGGCGTAGCCAGGAATTGATTTTTGGGTGGGCCTGTGCAAAAGTGGGTTGCCAGGGCTCTAACTGACTGTCCTGCCAGCATAGGGACACCCCTCTAATTTACAACACACGCACAGGTTAAGCAACAATTACCTAGGCTACCAATGCTACTATGCCACGGCAGACACACACAAAAAAACAATCCGTTTCTCTGTTGTGAGGATTTCGCCTTCTAGACCAGACCCAGACGTCGGGGCTTGGAATTGAATATGGCGATAATCTCATCACTGTTTAGAAGGTCGGCTAATTCCCGTTCAAACGACAGCTAGGTTGCAAAGGTCTCTCATATGAGGACATTGTCTTTAGCTAAAGAAAAGCTGCAAGAGCTAGTTTTCTAAAATCTCTTTCCTTTGTTTTGAAATGTAAAAGACAAGAGATTTTAGCATGTTCAAAGTATGTCTTAAAACTTTTGACTAGTGACCATTTTTGACAGTGACAAGGCTTTGTAAAAAGTACAAAAATGGGCCAAATTTCATTCTTGAGGATACAAAAAACAACACTTTTCCTGTATTTCAAATGCATTCTAGAGCACAGCAAATGCCCCACAAACTTTCTGTTTGTTCAAACCCTAACCCTAGCCCTAGCCCTAACCCTTGCTCAGACACTTCTATAACAAATACCAAAGACCTTGCCTAAAAAGGTAGTGTTCAAAAAGTGAGTGAAATAACTCCAAATTAGTCAGAAACATTTTAGGAAGTGTTATAAGGATTTTCAATGTAACTGCAGTGAATTTCTTTTAAATTTGTAGTATTTCCTTTTTTGTAAGCTGCTCCTGAAATGGCAGGTATAAGGAGCACGTTTTGTGCGGTCTAGACACTAGGATCAATATTAACACTGAAGACTGGCGAAATTTATCATTTCATTTGTTTTAAAATGTAAAAGACAAGAGATTTTAGCATGTTCAAAGTATGTTTTAAAACTGATGACTTGTGACCATTTTTGACAGTGGCGAGGCTTAGTAAAAACGTCAAAATGGGTAGAAATTTCATTCCTTAGGAAACAACAAAACAACACTTTTCCTGTGTTTCAAATGCATCCTAGAGCACAGCAAATGTACCACAAACTTTCTATGTTTGTTCAAACCCTAACCCTAGCCCTAACCCTAACCCTAACCCTAACCCTAGCTCAGACACTTCTATAACAAATACCAAAGACCTTGCCTAAAAAAGCAGTGTTCAAAAAGTGAGTGAAATAACTCCAAATTAGTCAGAAACATTTTAGGAAGTGTTATAAGGATTTTCAATGTAACTGCAGTGAATTTCTTTTAAATTTGTAGTATTTCCTTTTTTGTAAGCTGCTCCTGAAATGGCAGGTATAAGGAGCATGTTTTGTGCGGTCTAGACACTAGGATCAATATTAACACTGAAGACTTTACTTAAAATGTAAAAGACAAGAGATTTTAGCATGTTCAGAGTATGTTTTAAAACTACTGATTTGTGACCATTTTTGACAGTGGAGAGGCTTAGTAAAAACGGGAAAAATTGGTAGAAATTTCATTCCTTAGGAAACAACAAAACAACACTTTTCCTGCATTTCAAATGCATCCTAGAGCACACCAAATGCGCCACAAACTTTCTACGTTTGTTCAAACCCTAACCCTAACCCTAGCTCAGACACTTCTATAACAAATACCAAAGACCTTGCCTAAAAAGTCAGTGTTCAAAAAGTGAGTGAAATAATTCCAAATTATAACAATTTTAAGGTACTATTATAGGGATTTTCAATGTAACTGTAGTGAATTTCTTTTAAATTTATAGTATTTATAGAGACTAGGATCAATATTAACCCTGGCGACTGGCTAAATTGATAATTTTAGTTGTTTTTAAATGTAAAAGACAAAAGATTTTAGCATGTACAAAGTATGTTTTAAAACATTTGATTTGTGACCATTTTTGACAGGTAAATGGCTCCAAAATTTAGCCTTTTTTCTTTTTTGTGTAAACAACAAAACAACATTTTTTCTGAATTTCAAGTGGATCCTAAACCACAGCAAATGCACACCAAACTTTCTATGTGTAGTAACCCTAACCCTAGCTCGTGCATTTCTTGAACATACTGTAAACCAAAATCTTGCTTAAAAAAAACTGTTAAAAATTTTACCCAAATTTGTCAGAAACATTTAAACAATCATTTTCAATTATTTTAAAGTCAGAAGTGTCAAAAGAGAGCAGAGAGCTTTCAGTTCTGGATCATGGGGTATGTTTTGTTATTTTCTATAAGAGGAGTTAAGAATTGCATTGGATTTTTTTTTAACTGAAGTGGGATTCTGAGTTCTGTTTCATGTCTCTTTACTTATTTGATATCGTTTACCATTATGCAAGCATTCAAATCCCCTGAAGAGGATTAATTTTCAGTCAAAGTGAACTGACTAACACTTATTTATTGTTATAGCACTTGAGCAGGTGTGCAATATAAAGTGTAAATAGATTGTGAACTTGTTAAGAATAGTGCAGACTTACTTAAAATAAAACATTAAGGATGCCAGATCCATTATTTCTATACAGTATATGTTTCTTTCTTCGGTGAACCTAACTCATTTTGAACCAGAGATATCAAATAATGTTCATGTCAAATACAAACAGAGGCAGTTTCCTCCCACAAGCTCTCAAATTACTGTTTTTTTAAGTTGTATGTTATTCAACTTGCTGTTGTTGCTACTGCTCTTCTGTGTTTATGTTTATGGTGATTCCTTTAATGTCTTTCTTTTGGAGCATTCATGCAAATAAATATTTTATTGCAGTTGTGCATATGAGAAACAAACTGAACTGAGCATAAAGTTTAACCTTCACAGTATTGAGCATGAGTAGCTCTTCTAAAGAACAAAACTACAATAATCCCTACAGTACATTACAGCATATATACTGTAATCAGTCATGGACAACTACTGATATGCCGTAGAAGGAATTTTGTTAATTAAAAAACAGAATGCTAGGATATTCATTATTGTAATGCATTTAGAAATTAGAAATGCTAAAATAATTAATTTAATTTGAAAAGTGGATCTATATGTAACATGACAAAAAAATAAAGATGCAGATTACTGTTTTGAGTTCTTCTCATACAAATCACATAATTGAGAAGGTCTAGTAAGACATATATCAAAAGTCTTATTTAACAACAGATGGCACCTGATATTGGAATGATGTCTTCAAATACTTCATAAACAAAGGCTGTATGGTATGCTGTTTGACATTTACTTACAACTACAGTTAGAGTTAGAGTAGAATGATAATTGTCTTAAGAATGGTAGAATTCTTCTAATATGATTTTTATTCTAATTGAAATTGATTTGTTCTTTAAATGTTAGTGTATTTCATATAGTTTGGTATTTTTCATTATATTGTATTCCTTATAAGAAACTACAAATTATATGATGTGTACACACAGCATATCCAGAGCACATTTTATGTTATGCAATGAAGCTCTGGGATAACAAGTTATAACAATGCATTGAAGTGGTATGCATCCCAATAAATCTGGGGCTGCTTTTCAAAATGTTTGCTGACATTTTAAACTTTTATCCTGACAACTTATGATCTGCTCAACTGCCACTAAGCCAATCAATGTTGTACACTCGAGCTCAGAATTCTTGATTCATTTAGAGTGCCTGCCTTCTTCAGAGCTCTTTTACATTAAATTGCAGAAATCCTGTGGCAAAGCACTCAATTTCTACATTATGCTTCACCTATTTAACCAGTGAGCTGCACAATTGCCAAGTCGTCCACATAACCCATCAATTTATTAACCAGTATATTACACTAACCAGACAGATTTAGAAATACATCTGTCCTTATGGTTCTTCAATATGACAACTGAAGAAAATTGAAAGTTCAAGGCTATGTAAATTCGTTTTTTAATTGTATAATTGTGTCAGTGGACATTACCAGGAAAATGGAAAAGAAAAACAGATATGATGTGAAAGTACATTAGCAGTGAATTCAAGAGGCACTGCCTATTCAAACATTAAATTATTTTAGATAAGGTTATTGAATATTTGAAAGTTTGTCTATGAAGTATCCTGTCAATTCAAGTTTTTTAGATCTCTTAGCTTACTCACTGTTTTCCATTTGCAGAAAAAATACACAAAGCCTTTTCTTTTTCCTGTTTTAAAAAAGGCTAGCAAAATGCACAGTATTTGAGTTAAAACAGTGTTGTTATGCTAAATGCTGAAGATATCTATTTATATATAGTAGAGAACAAATCCCACAGATCCTGCCTTGGTCTTCTAACTTTAGTGTTACAGTTTGTTTAACCTCAATATTTTTGTTTTCAATGCAACTGACGTTTCTGTTTTTATTTCATTGTTGTAACTTCAGTTTTTTTTCTATTAGGCTCATGTTTAAAAATAGTCCAAGAATATTTTAATGCATATTTTTATTATTAATTGAATGTTAAAAATGGCTAAGCAGTGATCATTTTAAGCCCTATTATATCTTTCGGTTGAAAAGTGGGGCTTGTCAGCTTCCACTGAGATAAAATGTTCTTAATGACAATGTGAGTAAAAATAGAAACTGAGAGAGGAACTGAAGGGAGCTCAAAGAGAAAAGCTAGAAAAAGTGTATACAACCTCAAAGTCAAACAAACAGACTCTCTCAGTCTCTTTGAAGAGATGTTTTATACTGACATTTTCACTTAGGCATTTAGAAAATACAGTTTACAAGATGTCACAGCAAAGTAGGGAATGAATTCTGACAGAAGTTGTATGCTGATATTAGAAAACATTTACTAGTTCATGTTTTGATTACAAAGGGAACATATAAAAAAACAAAATGTTCCTGTCCTGCAGTATGCATTCATTTTAATGGTGAGTACTTAAATGATCTTTGACAAATGGACTCCTTATGTTCAGGAAAAAATATCCTGACTATTAAACTTGGAGTTGGCCATGGTTTGTGTTAAGATAGTATAATTCCACCTCATGAAGGTCAGATATTTCATTACATTTCAAATACACAATATTACATAAAGTAGAGGAAGATAAAACATGAGTAAAGGCAAGAATAGCATTTGATATATCTTACTAAACATGTTGTAAAAATAATAACATAGATCAACTTATTGATCCAAGATATAATCAACCATTTTCTTCATGGATCTTCAACTATTATCTTCCAAATTAGTTTTCAGTGTAGCTACTGCCATGTTATAAAACAATACAAGATTGTGGATGAGGCACAAATACAATACTATTTTCTAAAAAGTTACCAATCTGTTAGTGATGCTTGTCATTTCAGCTTGGCATGCAGGAACTACATGAGTCAGGGCCTAAAGATGAGTTTGTGTGAGTTAGTCTATCATTTTCTTTCTCTACTTTTTTATTTTCTTTTTCTATAGTGTTGGACAATGTTCCTCCTATTGTATTTACTGTACTCAATGAGGAACCATAAACCGAAATAGCAAATCTGTTAGTAACTTATTCAGTTAATGGAGTAAGACTTGCCTGGTTCGTACATTTATCGGATTGGAATTGTAGCACAACATAGTACTTTGTACTGCTACACTTCTCTTATAAAACAGACCAAATGACCAAAACGACACATTGCCGCAGAACCCCGTATTCACTGAAAAAATTAATGAAACTATGCTAAATCATTTATGAAGCTAAATGGAACGTAAAATATAATGTTAAATTGATAATCTAGGTAGTTTTCATCCTTCTACTTGTGAAAATCTGAAAGAAATAATAATAATAATAATCATAAACTTTATTTTATATAGCGCCTTTAAAGGTGGCTTCTCAGAGCTTTATGGAACAACAACAATAAAAAATATACAAGATATGAGCAATGAGAATACTCAATGAGAGGAGACAGTAGATGGGGGTATTGAGTACAGTTACAGCAGAGGGGTAAAGAACAGTACCAGTTAAATAAAGACTCTTCTAAAGAAGACAGTTTTGAGTCTAGATTTGAAGTAATTTAGAGGAGGTGACTCTTTGTTATCCTTGGGGTTAGAGTTTCAGAGCTCTGGGGCATAACAGGAGAAGGCCCTGTCACCCATAGTGTAGATGGGCTTGGGGGACAGATAGGATACCAGAATTAGAAAAGCAAAGGTTGCAAAGTAGGGAGTAGGACAATAGTACTGTAGCTCCAACAGGAACTGAGGTGCCAAACCATGCAGAGCTTTACAGGTGAGCATGAGAATTTTTAATTCGATACGAAACTTTACAGGAATCCAGTACAAGGACTCCAGGACAGGAGTAATGTGAATACTTGCACTTATACTTGACCTGGTCAGGATTCTGGCTGCCGAATTTTGGACATACTGGAGTTTGTTCAATGTGGTGTAGTGGCAATGCTTGTTAATAAGACAGAATTAAGCGTTGCTGTGCTTTCCTAAATGAGGCCCCATCTCACTCTCCATCTCTGTGGTGCAGCCACAGAGAAAGTATTCATGCAGGCTGATTTAAGATGTTTTCTTTTGATAAGGGACAGCTCCCAAATGGGGATGCACTTAGCTAAGCCTGGCTATCATGATCAACGGTCATCCATTGGCACCTATCTGTCTAGGGAGTGCCAAATGGACATCTGGACTGCATTCCTAAGTGTCAGGAGTAAGTGACCTTGATCAACCAATCAGGGACTGGCAGGGCGTGGTAACACCACGTGGGTCTCCAATGCCCGCCAAACTCTCAACCAATCAGCACACATCTGTGTCTTGGTCAAAAAGGGAGCGCAAGCTCAGGTCGGTACTCTCCTTGGCCATTGTCGCGCATCCTCAGAGACAATCACGTGACAACTGCTGTTGTCTGCACTGGGACTTGGACTTTGTTCTAAGCGCGAGGCCGAGGATCCCGTACGTACTCAGAATTCTACCAACGTGAATGCTCCACTTGATCAACGGCAGCCTACAGTTGGACCCCCGTCGACAACCTGAATAGCTTATTCAGAAGCAGCGCTGGACCGGGAACGAACCAGCTTCTTCCTGGGCAAAAGAGTGACTTGCGAGGACCCGCGGTCACACTCTGTGCATAGAGACTTTCTACTAGCCAGCAGGACTGCTGGTAGATCCCCTCAGAGCAACGACTGCCCTGCGCACCGCAGTTAGATTCCTCCGCCCGTCCCACTCCGAGCTGCACCTCGACTGGTTGGCCAGTAGCCAGAGGACGCCGGGACAACGCCCATTGGACAACCGCCGGAACAGAGGCTGCAACAGAGCCTGTCAGCTGGTTTGGTGTTTGTGCCGGGAAATTCCAAATCCATACACAGTGGATAAGTAAACCCCATGTTCTACATTGCGTCTCGAGAATTCAATTGTACCTCAACACAAGTTGTTATCAATTTAATTCATGAGTAATGTATTTACTTCCAAGTTTAGAGTAACAGTGGGTAATAACACTGATTAGCGATTTGGTAACCGAACGATATATATAGACATATATTTTCTGTTGTGTATCTCTTTGTGTTTGCATCTCTTCAAGATTATATACCTTGTATATTGATAACCCTCACAGTAAGGTCTGCCCCTTGTATCCAGGCAGACTAGTATATGTTTGGTGCACAATTTATATTAATAAATGTATCTCGTGTATTGAACCCGTGTGTGTGCGTTGTTAGTTGTTCTGACGATTGATTTTCTAAAAGCCACAACGAACCACCTCGTGATTACTGCTACAATTAATAATTGTCTCAGTAAACCCATCAAACCTCTACAGTGGATTTAGAAACCACAGCGGGTAGACCAATACAGTATTGAATTCGGGAGAAGACAAACGTGTTGACTACCTTTTCAGCCACATTTAGTGATAACATAGGACGTAGTCTATTGATATTTCTGAGGTGAAAGAAAGATATTTTGGCAATATGTTGCACGTGTGGGTCGAATGTCAAGCCTGAATCAAATATCACCCCCTAGTTTTTCAATTTAGACTGAAGTACCATGCCATCTACAGTTAGGGTTACAGCATTTGCTTTACAAAGTTGTTGAGGGGTGCCAATAAGCATGACTTCAGTCTTGTCACAGTTAAGATTTAGGAAATTTTGAGTCATCTATGTTTTTATGTTGGAGATGCAATTAGATAGAATAGAGACAACCACATCAGTGTCAGGCTTGGTATGGATGTAGATTTGAGTATCGTCAGCATAGAAATGATAGTTGAGGCCATGTGATCTTAAAAGCTGACCAAGTGGTAATATGTAAATGCTAGGGGGGCCAGTATCGAGTCCTGAGGATCACCAGACTTAACGAGACCAATTTAAGATCTAAATCCGACAAGAGAGACAAAGTCGCAGCGATCAGTGAGGTAAGACTTGAACCATTTGAGAGCAGTGTCAGAAACTCCAAACACCATCTCAAAATGAGAAAGTAAGACATCCTGGTTAAGGGTGTCGAAAGCAGCACTGAGATCAAGAAGAATGAGGATAAGAAGATATCCAGAATCATAAGCTGTTAGAATATCGTTAGTGACTTTGAACAGGGGAGTGTCTGTGCTGTGAAGTTGTCAGAAAACCCGATTGGAGGGGTTTGAAAAGGTTATTTGCAATGAGGTGATTATTTAACTGAATTGTAACAGCATGTTCTAGAATTTTTGCAAGAAAGGGTAAGTTGGAGATGGGGTGAAAATTGTTTACATTATCCAGAGCCAACTTTGTTCTACTTATACAAGTCACTAGGTCTCCTCCCTAACACTTCACTCAGCCTCAATTAGTCACTAAGAAATGCACATGGCCATCACATTTATGAGATCTTCTCATTAGCTCTTCATTAATAACCATGCACTAGAGTATTCAACCCAAATAATGATAGCCAATTCTTAATATTCACAAATTCACTTTAATTCAATCAGTCACTAGATTACTAGATGAGATTATTTCAGTGTCGCACAATCATAATCACTAAAATCGCTTCAGCTCAAGTCTTTTTTTCTTACTCTTTCAACAGAACCAGTAACTGTCCCGATCACTTACAGTATGATCCCAGCAGATCCATCCTGTTTGGCCAGGAATGCATCTCTGTAACAAAAAACTTGCATCCCTGGCACAGCAGCAGCCAATTTATTGCTTTCTCTCTCACATCACTTACAAGCCTGTAAACCAGACAATTCAGTTACTAACAAGAACCCCCCTCTGGAGCTCTCACTTTTCCTCCTTCCATGCTGGAACACAGATTCCTCCTAGCTGAAACCCTTTTCCTCCTAGCTATTCTTATACAGTAAGTCTATTAAATAGCCCAGAGGTGTGACTAATTCCACACAGAACATATCCTACAGTAGAAGCTCAGTTTCCTGACATGGAATCTCACATGCAAATCACTCAGTCAGATCACCTGTTCCTCACACTACAACTGTTTCCAGTTAACAGGTGGTTCCCTCTCAGAATTGTTTCTGGAATGCTTTATTATATCAGGGGAGCTGATAGAAAAATGCAGATGGGATGGCAGAGTAGAGCTGCCTGTTTTTGGTGGAGGTTTGGTACTAAAAAAGCAAGAAAGAGATACTGGTCCTGGCTTGTAGGAGATGAATACGCTGAATGTACAGTAAGCAACACAGAGAGTGAAACACATCTTTCTGCAATCAAACAAAATATTGAGTGCTAGAAAAGATGTCCACTGAGCCATATCTTTTCTTATACAAGCAGAGAGCTTATATGCACGGGGAAACAGAATTGCAAGAATTTGTCTTCCTCCCAAGTTTCTGTTTAAACAAACACCATTCATTTATAAACATCTCACCAAGGGAAATGTGCAATAATTCTTGGAGAACATGACAATTTATAAAAGTCTTATGTCTGGAAAATTTAGATCATATCAAGGTTATCGGTTAAATATTTAACAGTGGAATAACAAATAAGACACCAATGTGACATAACATAATAGTATTTACTTACTATAGTGTGTATTTTTATTTATAGCTGAAGACATAATAATGTGTACATTAGTGAAACCTTAAATCAAAATTGTGCACTCATATTGTAGAAGGTATTATTATTATTATTATTATTATTATTATTATTATTATTATTATTATTATTATTAGGGCAGCATGGCAGTGCTAACAGCAATGGTTAGCATTTCTGCCTTCCAGTGCTGTGTCCTGGATTTAACTCCTGTTGTGCTATCTGCATGGTGTTTGTACAGTAAGTTCTCCCCATGTGTCCTGAGACAGACTAGCATCTCCTCCAGGGTGTATCCTGCCTTGTGCCTGCTGCTTGCCTGGTTAGCCTCTAACTCCCCTGTGACCCTGTATTGGATAAACTGGTTGGAAGATGGATGGATAATCTGATGAAATCTAAAACTCTTTGGACAGTCAAATCAATACAGTTGTCTGCAATAAAGAGGAAATTACGCTTTAACACACATTGTTAAACCTCATACACATTATTAATATGAGGGCTTTCTGTGATATTATAGAGTTAGGAATGTACAATGTACAAAGTTCCTAATTTCGTTCTCTGAGCCGACTCAATTCCTCTCTCTGAGCCAGCTTTGTGAATAAACTGCATGAATCATCCAGGGACATGGGAACTTATTCATTTTATTTACTATAATGATTAATTTCAAAAGAATGAATTGTTCTTGAATGGCATGACTTCATTTGCCAGTAAAATCTATAGTTTAAGCAAAGCTGCTTCTTAAATTATTGTGCAACATGGAATGTTTTGTGCTCTGGACCAAAGTTACTGTCCAGCCACATACGCGCATATGTTAGAGGAAACACAGGTATAGTGGTTTTATACTGGTAAATTGTTACTAAAATAGGTTTGGTCTCAGTGGAAAGGTGTCTTGGTAGGATATGGATGGTAGAAGGATGTAGTAATATTAAGATTTCTTCGAGAACTAACAAGTGGTTGTGCCTTTCAATGAAGATCTAGTACAGTACATAGGCTGGTTCAGACTGGAGTTGTAATTGAGTGAGGTAATGGGCTTTGGTCACTGTTTTACTGTTTGCAGTAATTCTTGGAAAATGCTAAGTTTGTGGTGTGAGTGGTGGAGTATAGTAATTCTTAGCTCTGTTTCTAACGTTGGTGCTATTAGGCTGAAATATTTGTTGACTTTGCATCAGAGTCACTTCAATCAATTCAGTGTCCATTTGAGATTATGGAACTAATTTGATTTGAAAGTTATTTCTCCTCAGGTCAAAGGGGCAACCTATTAATCCAACCAGCGCTCTTAGGATTTTTTTTACCTATCAGAGCTTGTGAAATAGATTTATTTATTAGAAGCTACTACTGTATTCCAGGCACCAGAGAAAGCTGGTAGCACACTTCCATGATAGGCTTACCCCAGTTTATAAAGGGTGTGAAGATAAATGGGTTGATTATGATGTAAGTAGGCCATTTAAGTGTAACATAAAATAAAAAAGCAAGGCTAACAAGATTGCACATTTTGCAACATGCAAAGGCTGATCCAAATTTTTAATAACAATCCTATTTCAGTTATTGATTAAGATAACACACTGAACAGAAGCAGTACCTCTTCTTCTCATGTGCTGACCCTTTTTATCACAACAGACATTGTGTTAGTTTGGAGAAGATAAGGGTTTATACACACCAGTGATTGGGTAGCTGCAGCAATTGTGTATTGTAGCCTGTCAACACTACTTTCATTAAAGAGAAACATGTCATGAAGTTAACTCTAGGCATGGTACACCCTCCCATTTTTGTTTTCTTACACTATGAAATGGAGTCTGACACAATCCAACTTGTCATACTGGGCTATTGCCTTGCTGAAAGCAACTTGCCAAGTCTTTTTGACTTCTCACCTGCCAAGCACAACAAATCAAACATACACATTCGGTGTTATTGTCTAACTGTGCTATAACAGTTATACAGCAGATTGCTGTTTTAATTGCCTTGCCTTCCTCCCACAATCATTCTCAGCACGCTAGGCTTCAGTGTGGAAGAGTTTAATTAAACTAATTGTAATTGTAATTGATATATCAGCAATGTCTCAAAAAAAAGGTAAGATCAGGCATTACAAACGTTACAAATGTTATTGGCTCGATTGTTTTATACTGAGCATCAAAACATTACTTACAACTTGTTTTTAGGAAAATGACACCACAAAATAATTATCACAAGAGGAGCTATATACAGACTAGACAGACCCGGAATGATTTGTCTGTTGAACACAATGGTTAGAGTATTATTCTGCACGTCTCTGACACACTCACCAAAATCCATGATAGATAGTGGACTACTCTTAACTTTCATTCATTACTACTGTAAATTGGCCTTGGATACCAATGGAATAATGACATTGTCCTCTTGATAAGAAAGGAATATTGATTCTACTGATATTTATGTTTTCACGTGGCTTGATATTCAACAGGTTAAATCACCTCATCACATGTGCCCAATCAAATCTCACTTATGATTTTGTGATTATGCATCAAAGTCATTCGGGTGTATCATAGCCATTCATGAATGATCAATAAAATAAAATAACAAAAATGACACCAAAAACATTTAGTCAGTATCCAAAATCTAGATATGTTAAGTTTCTTTTGATGATCAGCATAAAAGTTAGTCTTTTACACATGTATAAATGCAGTGATGAGTTCAGTGTCTCTTAATAGTCTTTATTGAATAATCTAAACTTGTAAATGATGGCATTTCGAAGTGCTTTTGTACACAATACAGTTGTCTCCGAGAGCAGCAAAAGTATTTATCCACTGAATATATCATGCATTTTCTAAACATTCACCAGGATCCTCATTCAGTCTACTCAACAACAACGACTCAACCACAATATGAGAACTCAGCACAAACAAACATAATCTGGAATGCTTATAGAAACAAGAGGTATAGATGCTTTAAGCTTTATGACTAAGATTCATTCAAACTTACATTCAAGTGTTTACTTGTTAACTTGTACATTGTCTACTGTTTGTTTGTATATTATCTTTCTGCACTTTGTGTTTTTACACTTGTTTTAACAATCGAGAGACTTTCTGTAAGAATTCCATTGTACCAGTACATGTACCAGTTACATATGGCAATAAAGTTCAAGTTCAAGTTCAAGACCTGACAGCCATGGTAGAGCACAGTATCAATGAGAAAAATGGCATCCTTTAGAAGATGCAGACCATTGGTTTGACAGATTTTGGACAGGACTTTTAGGTTGGTAAAATGATTTTAAAAATCAACATTGTATTGTATTATCCAGATATAATTCTGAGCACTATACTTCGCAAACCTAAACTGTACCCAATTACTAAAGTAGGACATAAAATATACCAGCAGGGCAAGTGTTACAAGTTCCAGTGTGCTAGTACTTCATATTTGCTATGGAAAACTAGGGGAGTGTGCAAGAAAAAAAAATCAGTGGTTGTTTAAAGCGGACTTCAGAAATGAAGAAATGTTCACCTCCAAGGTGAGAGTGGGATCAAAAAAGAAAACAAGATCACATCAGAGAAGTCACTGAGAGAGAATGACAAAGAAGTCAGTCTCTGCAGTTGATGCTTGGAGCCTATCAAAAAGTAATTTCTTTTTGCTCCTGTTCAGTTGAAGATAACATAATATTAAAGAACGGAGGCTGATAATAGACTCATGAGGGACACAAGAGGTGACCGAGCAAGAACAAGGTCTGGTTCCAGCAAACAAGAGACGGTTCTTAATTAGACACTCAGGAATGATTGATGTGGCACCTGCCTAACACAGATATTTAATTCATACCTGTCATTTGTGTATGTATATATGGATATATACAGTATAAACAATCCAATACATTTAAAGGTAATGTTTGTGGTAATCTCATTAGCTTCTTTAGGCTGACAAACAAGATAGTGCAGTGGTGTTTAGTACTTTCCTGTTAAAATAGCAATATAGACTTAACCATATTTTTTATTCCTTGTTCTCTGTGGATTAATTTTCAGAGCTACAAGTCTCTTCAGGGACATTTTCAGACAGGCAATCTGTCTCGGTTCGGTCTGTGTAGAGATGAACTGTCAGCTGTGCCCATGTGAGCCCACCACCAGCAGATGCATAGCATACCTACATCTATGGTGATACATCAAACTAGGGCAATCACAGTCTGACCTCAGAACCTCTTCTGCATAAGTCAAACACACAGCAGACTATAAATTTGCCAAAAGGTGGAGTGAATCTCAAACAGTATGGAAGAAAAAAGATGCTAAGCTTGCCAAGTGACAATAGATTGAAAAATTGAGGAAACAAAGGGCACAAAGGTTGGTTTTAAATCATTTTAATATCTCCCTTTATCCTCTGTTAAACTTTCTATCACTGCCACAGTAAATGACAAAGTCACTTGCCTCAAATAAAGGTAGCATTATTTTCACTCTAATAAAAATACAATGCTGGAGGTGATGTTTTAAGATGAAAAATATTTTAGTAAGGGTGTTATTGGGGATAACCCATCTTTCATTTTCTGCTATGAATTCTAAAACTGGTAAAATAGTGTGACTACATCAACATTTTTTTTGTTGTGCAGTAAAAAGAAGAGTACAATTTCCTGTTTTGTAGGTTTTGTAACTTTCCATAGGCAACGTGTTCAGTTTTTTTTCAAACAGTGGGAATTTAACATCTACAGTACCTACTGCTATACAGGTTTTGTGAGCATTACAGGAGAGAAAACAGTGCTACTGTATACAGTGTATATATATATACTGTATATGGTTCTTAACAGATATTACAAAAAAGGTGCCTTAGTCATTTTTGCAATCTTGTTCGCAGTTACCTGAAACACTTTTTCATAATTTTGCTGCATGAAATATAACATTTTCTTTTGTATAGACCTTCAAATCTCCTTGCATCTCATTCTCACCCTTTTGCTTGTGTTCGCCCCACCTAATTACTAGTCCTGTCACTGTATCCAATTCATCTTACAATCAAAATAATGACATGTTCCAGTAGGAATATAACAGAAACGCAAGCAGAAAAGCTGTTAGAAAAAGCCTCCTAAGTGTTTAATTGAAACCTTTATCAGTTTCGTTTTAGAAATATCTTTTATTTTTAAACTGTAATTATTAGAATTAGAATATTTGGCTATAGTGATGTCTAAATTATATGTTGCTGACTTAAAGGGAAAATTTGTAGAAACTATAGCATTGATTTATTTTTGAGTCAATTAGCTTTTTGCATTTTCACTACAGTGAACATATTAACTTGGCATGGTCTCTTAGGAAAGGTGTTAAGGTGACATACTATTTAAACAAAAGGGGCTAGCCTGCACCAGAAATATCAATAGAAAAATAAACAAAAGCTGTAATATGCTGTAAAGTATGAGGATACTGTATAAATGCTGCTTAGCTTGTTTTGCATTCTGTCATTGTCTGTCATTCTGTCACAGAAACAATGTACTTTTTTACTACCTGATTTTACTCACATACATGAGAGGGAGAGGTAAACAACTAAATGAAAAATCAGTGTGCAAAGCAAAATGTAAGGTATTGGAATTGGTATTACAGCATAGCAGAAACAGTCTGCATAGTTTATGGTTTTACTGTATGTATCCTTGTGCTTTTAAAAGGTTTAGACGCTCACAAAATAATAGTTCTAAGATTCAGACCATATACTATAATCACTTGAACTCTAGAAAATCATTTTCTTCCATTTCCTCACAGCAAAGTGTACAAGATTAAGAAAGATTAATGGCCAATATAAATGCCATTTCATTGTTGACATCACTGTTGTCTAAAATTATGCTACAAACACAATTTACATGGATACGGTTATTGTACAATGTTTTTTATAATAATTGTCAAGTTTTCTCAGAATAGCTACACAATAGAGATGTGAAATTCCAGTGTATTTGTCTTACATATAATGTACAGTAATAATACATTGTGTTTGTACAGTATAATGTAATAATACAAAAAATATTAGAAAGACATACAGTACAGTATAACACAAAACATCAATATTTTACCAAATATTTTGCTGCTATCAAGGCTCCCATTAAATCAGGGGGCTTTGTGTTCAGCTCTCTAAGTATGAAGTGTGTAGAGCCTTTAAGAGAGTGAAAACCCACAAAGCAGCCAGCCCAGATGGTACTGTATCTCCCCTTGTGTCTGTAAAACCTGCATTGGTCAGTTATATCCTGTATATATGGACATTTTTTAACCTCTCTGTCTCTGTCAGTTGTACCAGAGTGCTTCAAGAAAATCACAGTTGTGCCAGTGCTCAAGGAGACCATGATAACTTGTTTGAATAATTACTGCCCAGTGGAATTCACGTCATAAATAAATTGCACTACCCCAGACTCCTTCGACCTACTTCAATTCGCTTACTGCTCAAAAAGGTCAATTGATGATGCCATTAATCTAGCACTACATATTGGCCTCGAACATTTAGACAGGTGCGGCACCTACAGTATGTTAGGATATTGTTTATAGATTACAGCTCAGCTTTTAATACAATTGTTCCTGCCAAGCTGGTCCCAAAACTCAGGAGTCTGGTTTTACGCAACTCTGTCTGCAACTGAATACTGTATTTCCTGACGCGCAGGTCTCAGGTGGTGGAAATTGGCAACATTATCTCCTGCATAGTGATCCTAAACACAGGTGCTCCCTAAGGCTGCTGTCTCAACCCTAAGCTGTATTCCTTGTTCACCTGTGACTGTATAGCCACTGACAGCAGCAACCACATTATAAAATTCACTGATGACAGCAGTTATTGGGCTGTTCAATAACTATGATGAGTCCGCATATAGGAGTGAGGTGAAGCATCTTACAAAATGGTGCCTTGACAACAATCTGGCTTTGATTGTCAACAAGACAAAAAAACTCATTGCAGACTTCAAGAGACCCAGGGGGAGTCATTCCCCAGTCAGCACTGAGGGCTCAAAAGTGGAAATTGTCAGCTGCTTCAGATTCCTCCGGACAGCAGATCTCCGACTACTTGGCTTGGTCTCTCAACACACAAACCGGTCTGAAAAAGCTACAACAGCGCCTCCACTTTCGGCAGTGCCTAAAGAAATGTGGTATGGAGAAGCAGCTATTCATGAACTTTTATCGCAGAACCATAGAAAGTGTCCTGACTAGTGGTATTAGTGTATGGTACGGCAATACTAAAATACACAAAAAAATCAGTACTTAATTGACTTACTATCAATCGATAAGATTCACACCATCCACTGTCGCAATAAAGCCCAATCCATCATTCAGGATCTCAGCCAATTCTGGCCACAAGCTGTTCTCCCCACTGTGTTCTGGCGAGTGATACTGTACCCTTAAGGATTGACCACTAGATTTAAGAACAGCTTGTACCCTATGGCAGTGCACGCCCTTATCAGTTAACTGTGAAATGCCTCACAATTCAACTCACCTCTGCACTCTGCAATTTGACTTTCTACCACATGTTGTTCTGTTTGTAGTTACTGTATTTCTCTGTTTGTTTATTGTCTGTACTTTCATTATTTACTGTTCTGTAATGTACTGTGCATGTCGTGAGAGAATGGCACAAGTACTGTAAGAATAAGTACAAATTCTTGTGGTTAATAAATTCCTCTATCACTATCTACAATTATTTTGTTGCTTTAGGGAAGATAGTGAGACTGCTGTCCAGTACCTGCAAAGGCTATTAGATGCACGTACGGTGTGCACCTCATGAACAAATGGAAGAGCCTACTACAATAGGTGCTTTCCAAACTTCAGGATAACCAGTCAAGATAACAGATTCAGGGGCCCTGCTAGTTTGGTGGTGGTGTGGGGGTGGGGGGTGCTCTCTTGAGATCCCTGAGGGTGAAAGCGGATGATTTCCTAGAACAAGGAGACGTTGCTAAGCTGAAGGCAAAACCCCAGCCGAGAAAATGAACAAGAGATGAGAAATGAGGCTGGGGAAATTAGTGTGAAGGACAGAGATTTATGGGCTCTGACATGTCATACTGATCATTGAGACTTGGCCTCATACTTCCATTTATAAAGTTATTGTCTTTAGATAGAAGAACAATTGCATCACATAAAACAAGCCCCTGGTTATGCTCTTATTTCCATCTTATCCAAATAGCTAATATCTCCCTCTCACTTTTTTTTCCTTTTCTGAAGATTTACATTTTGCCGCCTAATGCTCTTCCTTCTTCACTCATTTCACCAGGCTTCAGGACTCATTAAACCTTATTGTCATTCAAAGAACGACACTCTCGCCTCAGGGAGCTGCCGAGGTGAGCAACTTTGTTCTCTGCATCCCTTTTACGGCAGCAATCACAGTATCTTCAGATATGCCAAAGAAAAAGAAGACACAGACTGAATTACAGTCACCCTACAGTTTTGCTATGCATGTATAAACAGAAGTGAATCTTTTAAAAGCTCTCATCAAGGATATGAAGGAGATACAGTAAGAGAATACAATCCTGACTTTATTGCTCCTATCTATTGTAAAGCCAAACAAACACCAGCTAAACGTCTTAATTGTATAGTACAGGTATGTGTGGAAACAAAATGACCAAGATCCTCTTCTACATACCAGTGTTATCTTTTGTGTAATACTGTGAGTCAGAGGTGTAAAAAGTATTCAAATATGTTACTTTCCTCGGCGTAGATAGCTGGCCATTTTTTGCTGGAGATACAGTAAATGAGGTTGCTGGAGGTACAGGATGTCGTCAGGGTGATCCGGAATTGACCTGAGGGGCCCTGAATGAGCATGTTGTTAGATATGTACTTGCAGGTGATGCAGCGAGTTCTGTTGCAGGGGAAGGTGTCTGGTGGGGATGATTGCCGAGTGCGGTCAAGGGAGAGAAAATCAGAAGTTTACGTAGATTGGGTGGTCGGCGGTAAGGGATGATTGGGCGGTCAGAAAAAAGGGTACCGATGGAGGGATAGCCCTGTAAAATGGAGTAGTTGTTAATAATGGTCCTGGGGATAGCAAGTGTGTTAGAGTGGTAGGGAAGCACCAAAGGAATGCGGAGACTGGGAGTTTCTGGAGTTGAAGATCCGAGGGCTATTTTTGGCCCGGGTGAGGGCCCTATCGATAACATGGGTGGGGTATCCTCTGTTGATGAAAAAAGAATACATTTTGAGTGCTTTGTTCTGGAAATCCATGTCGTCACTGCAGAATCGACATAGCCTGAGGAACTGTGAAAAAGGGAGAGAGTTTTTGGTGTGAGTGGGATGAAAAGAGCTGTACAGGAGATAGCTGTGTGAATCTGTGGGATTGTAATAGACCGAGGATGAGAGTCGTGGATGGCTAACAGATAAATTTATGTCTAGAAATGTAAGAGTGGTGGATATGTTAACTGTATATTTGAGAGATTGATGAGAGTTAGTGAATTGCTGCAGGAAGTGCTCTAGCTGGTCATTAGAGCATGTAGCAGCACCAACGCACCGATAGCAGGACCTAGACAGATGGATCATGGATCACAGACGCACACATATGTGATTGTGGTAAAGGAAAAATAGCGTGCTTTCTTTACAGTGTTGTGGCGAAGGGAGACTCAAAACAACACCTAGCTCACTTAGAGCACTAACAAAACCAGCCTATTTCAATGGCCTCTATAAATAGACTGGCCACATATACTGTACCCTATCATAAAAAATTTCTACCTTGCCTGTGTTGCAGTGTAAACAAGCAGCAGTGATATCCATAAGCAGGTGCTGTAGAATGCTATTACCAGTTGTCATAACCCTTGATAAATACAGTAGATGTCAACATTGCCTTCTGCTGCTAAAGGAGAGCGAACTCCCTTAGCGCAGTCTGTGCTAGGAATTTATTCAGTTCCAAAGTAATTTTAGCACTTTCTGTGAGGGTACCAAGGTTTATTTTTGGTTTCAAACTGGGGTATTGAAAACACCTTCAATCAAGTTGCAATAATTTGTTTCATATTTGTACATTTTCTGTCATTCAGAATTCCATTTTTATAACTATATTTAGATAATATGAACTCGTAGTACCTGATAAAATTTAGTGAATTAACTTTTAGTAAAAAAGACTACTTGAATTCCCTAGTTCCTCTAAGAATAGAACTGGTTAATTGCTTTTGAACCAGTACTTGAAGTGAGAGAAAAAACATATTACCATTAACATTAATCTTTTATCTTTCCCCATTGGTGTTTGTATTCCATCTCAACAAATTAAATTCAGTCCAAACACATAAAAATGGATGACTTAAAAAATTGCAGTGGGACTATAGTCAATAGTTAGGAAACGACTGTCACGTGAATTCAAAACAATAATAAAGAGAAATATACCCAGGGAAAATAATCATGTGAAGCAAACACACAGTATCAAGAAAACTAGACAAAACAAAAATAAACAAAAATGTATTCTGTAGGTCTGATTGTATTATCTCAAGCATGGCAGGTGTTTCTTTGTGTAAACAATCTGTAACAACCTGTAAATTGATTTAAAAGACACCGAACCAGTGAACTTCAACAAAAACTTCCATACAGCCCAATAACAACAGATTAAAGACTGCTAAGCCTGATGTTTTAGGTTATAGTCTGAAATTAGTATCAAGATGCGTTTTGTGCAGCTACTGTAGGTGGCTCAGTAGATACCACTGCTGCTTCATAGCACTGGATTTAAGTAGATTTCCTCTGGGTGCTCCGGTTTCCTCCCACAGTCTAAATACATATTGGTACAGTAGGTTAATTGGCTTTTGAAAAAAATGGCTATGGTTTGAGTTTGTGCATATTTGTCTGTGTTTTCCCTGCAATGGATTGACATCGTGCCTTGCACCCAGTGCTTCCTGGGATAGTCTCCAATCCGCAGTGACCAAGAATTGGATAAGAGGTTTATGAAAGTGGTGTTATGATGCAAAGACACTCCTCGATTTCCTCGAGGAGTCTACCCATCATGATTTCCAGGACTATGCGAAAAGAGACCATACTGTTTTGTAAGTGTAAGTCAAAAACTAGACTTCTAAAAGAAGCTTAAATCTGGTGTGAAGGAACACCATTATTCCTCCCTGAAAGGAAAGAAAAGAGACACAATGTTTTGACTGTGTAGCCTTCTTCAAGTGTGTCTCTTTTCCTTTCCTTTTAGCATTGAATACACCTTTACCTACTGTATTCCTTTGCAGCCTACACATGCTGAGGTAGCTTCCTACTCAAACTTCTAAAACCTGGTGTGTCCATCGTGTGCATTTGTGAGAAGTTTGGTGTGAATAAACAGAATGTGTCTGATACTAAAATGAGCAAATAAAATCTCTTGAAATTTTCACTAATACTCAATGTGGATGCATCAACAAGTGGATCTATTATAGGTGCTAGAAAGCATGTGAAAAAGTCAGGTGCTAAAGAATTAGGAAATGCTGTGCATTTATGATATGTACTGTACATACAGTACTGTCACACCTGAAGAAGGCTCCACAGCCGAAACGTTGTGTTTCTTTTCTTCTCCTTTCAGCATGGAATAAACCTTTGCTTATTCCTTTACTGTATTGTAAACCTTGTGGCACAGTTTAGGTATGTGGGGTGGAAATTGCTGTAAGCAATAGGTTTGCAGATCAGAAGTACATAAATTTATATGGTAGTAATGGGTGGCATTTTCGCTGACCCTCTTGCGTGATTAACAGGAAAATCTGTGGAAAATCTCTGCGTCTAGCAGTGGAGAACATGGAGCCATTTTGAACACTATAGAAGACAATGATTTGTCCATAGCTCAAATTTACAATGGTAACGAAAATTTACGGCCTGTTCTAGCATTTCTTGCCTGAAAAAACAGTCTTATAAACATGTACTGTACTCCTAGCCTTAAAATAAGTAAAGATCCTAAATCAGTGCTGCAGAGACTCATTGATGAGTACTCCACAGTCAACAAATAAGCTTTACTCCGAGTTAGAACTCATTATTGTTTTAATACTGTATGTATACTGCACTGTAAATATAGACTCTTCAAATTACAAGTAATTCGAGAAATGCAATCAATGAGCTGTAGTGTTGGACTAGTCTGGTTTCAGGAGATGTGTAGACACCTCGGAATTCAAAAAGTTGGGTAGCAGGAGAAAAGCTAATGCACAAAATATTTGTCAGACAGCTCTCCCTTCAGTTATAACATATCAAATCTGCTGTGCAAAAATATGTTTTCATCTGCATTCTACTTGTCTCTGAATCCATCTGTCTCTTATTTGTCTAACTGTACAACATAGAAAATGATCTATCTTTTATTACATAATTCTCTTTGAAGTCACATGTAATGTGCAGTCCCACCAAAGGTTTTTATGAACAGGTTTGAAACAAAAAACATCAAAGTAACAACATTGAATTGTTACTATTGCATGACCTTCCTTCACAAATGGAAACCAGCAACAAAGTAGAAAATCACACCTTTATAGAGCTGATCAACAGAGCCTCTAGCTAGCTTTGATCCAATACCGTACTTTTCTTTACTTTTGTCTTTATTTTAATTGGATGAGATTTAGTAATTAGTATATAACTGTAGTTATTTCTTATTGTATTAGAATTAGAATTACCACACTAAGTGATTCTATTTTAAATCTCTTAAATGTACACACAATAGAAGACAATAATATGAAGATCATGGAAGGTGAAGTATGGTACAATGGATTAACACAATCTTATTTCACATGAATATAACCACATGACTCTTCTTCTATATGGTTTTGGGTAGCTTTAAGAAATATTTTCAGATGTTATATTTTATGCATTGGATGTTTAGAAACAAAAAAAATAATTTACATCATTTAAAAAATTAAGCATTACAAAAGTAAAGGAAATGCCTGCATATTTTCTGTTACCCTTTTTAAAGCTACAGTAGTTAATTACCTGTTTTGACAAAGACAGAAATCTATTTCAGCAGAAAGAACAGAGTTGTGGTCAAGAAAGCTAAGATGCGCTCTGTATCTTCCCAACTTCCCATTACTGGCGAAATGTGGAAAGTAAGTGAAACACTGTCATTAAAAAACTGTTAACAATCTGGAGATGTTTGCACTGTAGTTCTTCTACAATGAAATGTTCAGTTCTTTGCAAGAGAACACTCTTATGTTTATCTGCAATGTTATAGTTCAGGCACTGTATTTTTTGGTGAGAAGGTGTATGTGTAGGACTTTGAATTCATAATTGGAGACTCCTTTTCCTTGCTTTTTGTATATTGCTTGGAGTTTTGTTCAACTCATTTCAACTAATAATTAATTAAATTGCAGTTGAATGTAAAGCAAACACCATAAATGACCAGTAACTGAATTTACATTATTACAAAAAGAAAAATAAAAGCAGTGATAGATCCATGTAGAGAATATGGTGGAAGAATGTACCCTGCAATTTCTCTGCACTATTTCCATACAATTTAAATCAGAGCCATTGTCTTTTAAATGTTTTTAAAAATATCAACAGCATCTTAGAAGCAACTGTCAGCTCATTAAAACACTCATAGAATGAATCAGCTGTTTTGCCAGGTGGTTGTTCTGCTGGCTTCATTCTTCAGAAGATGAAATCTGTGCAAATTCACATCTGGAAGACTAACAAACAAAACATTAGAATCTATGTAAGCAAGCAAAGACTCTTAAGAAAAATAAAATTCCAGAAGGAAGAATGTATCTTTAATTCTTAAAAAAAGCAAAATGTGTCTTATATTTCTTAGCTTTTTGACCTTCAATGACTAATTATACCCAGTAAGCTTGCCCTGCAGGGTTTCTTAGAAAATGCAAATAAAATGACCACTTACAGTATCAATTATACATATATACAGGTTACTGGTACATTTCAGCAAATACTTTGGCAAGTTGGTAGCAAAACAAAACACTCAAAAAAATCTTATCTGTATCTGCTTTGATAGTACAGCACTCTTCAATAGTTGATCAGTTCAGAGGCTTGATGAGTTTCTTCAAAAGCACACTGCCTGTCTAGTTGATGGCAACTTAATTTATGTTGTTGCCAGGAAGACAGGATTAATTCTGGGACCCCATTTTGTAGCTTTTGCCTGTGTAATATTCCAGGATTATTCATTATCTGCCTAATGCTATTTTAATCAGGACAAATTACAACTAAGGTGTTTTATCAGGGCACTTTGATTAGATTACACCGAGAACAGAGGATTTTATTTTGTGACCTGTCTATAACTGGAAGGTATTGCTTTCCTCTTTGCTCTCAATTTATAGCAATGTGTAGGATGACAGCAAAGGATATCATATGGGAGTTTAATTCCAGAGTTCTCAGATCCCTCAAAGATTGACATAAAAATTGGAAGGATCTTGCAGCAATCCGTAATTCATTTTTTTCCCCAAATTGTTTTATTGTAGGAGGAAAGGAATTCCCCATTTTACCAACCTTTTTGACCAGATGCATAGAAAGACCTTGTCTGATGCCATGTGTCTTATACAGTACATATGGGTCTCTATGCATAAATGTGTGCAGTACATGCAGTATACTTTATATAGGCTTATACATTTTGCCTCATACAATTTATGTTTTGTTACTTCACCCAAGCAAGCAGGCAATGCAATTTTAGATAACGATTCCAATAAATTGAAACAAGTACTGTACCTCTATCACATAACATTGTACAGCCCAAGAGACTAATACAGAGTTTGGACAGCAAATTCATTGAAAAAGAGTTAATGATGTTAAGGCTTAAATAACTCAGAAAAACAAATTTAGAAACTGTAGCAAAAGTGTTCCATCTGTTCAATGGCATGGTTTTTTTTTTAATCAACTGACAATTGTAAGCACAAAACTCAATTGTAAGCACTGGCTGCCTGCACAGACATCAACTGACCTGGAATTGAATCAGGCCAGTCTTTCAAGTAACCCTGAATTTAATTGAGGATACTGAGATAAATGGAAAATGTAGAGGCATAAAGTTGACACTACAAAAGATGATGCAGACTTTAGTTTTCTGTCTATGAATATTAAGGTGCTGATTTTTTTCAGGTGCATATTTCCATTTGCAGTTTAATAGGGAATATAATGGCTTGCATGTCTCCCTCCTACACTGGCAGCCACATCCTTCTGAGTTACCTGTACTACTTTTTCTGAACTGACATGTCTTAACTGAACATTAATATTTATCTAAGCCACTGTAGTCGTTTGCTTTTCTTTTACATCTTGGGTGAAGACAAACCAACAATCAATCACATCTGCAGTGTCGGGATTCGCTTCTCCTGCAGTATATTTCTACATTATTAAACCTGCAATCTAAAGAAGTGTAAGCAATATTGTGAAATTCAATATCCTGCCTCTGTATTGCAAAATAAAATCAAATGTGTCATTTATGTTTCAGTGTCTCTAGCACCCAGATGCCTGTAGCTGGCAGGTTATATAGTATTTCTGTCCATTAATTAAGCATCCTTACTGTCTGTAAAACTTCCACCTAAGAAAACTTACCTGGTGTAATATTGCTTTCTAGAAGCAGACAGAACTGCATTTTAAGAAATGAAAATGTTATTTGCAGAATTCCTCCTTTGTCAAATCATTCTACACATTAGTTCATTAAACCTGGTTGATTAATGTATAACAGAGTGAATGTTTTGCCAAAAAAGGCAGTATGGAACCAGTCTTCTTTCAGTACAGACCTATAATATGCTGACTTTTTGTTGAGCTACTGTACATCATGAACTTGCAACCAAATAAAAGTCTTAATGTAGCTATTGTGTCAGTTCTTTACTATGCTAATGTTTTAAAAGCTGTTTCATATTACCATTATAACAGAATGACTATTTCCCTTTCAGGAAACAATAAAAACAGACTTTGTTTCTTGTTAACATGACTAACAATTGAAAATGATGGCTAAATCTTATTCACTTGTATAGATCACACTTGCATTTCTCTTTCTCTCTCCGCATAACCATACCAACCACACAATATATGCGTGGTAGTCAGTATTTGGAAATTATTTAAATGTTTACCCTTTTCCTATTTATGTATAAATTGTACTTCTACAACCATTAAAACTCAGATTAAAGGTATTAGAGAATATTAGAAAAATAATAATCTTAGCTCCACAACAAACACCTTCATAATTCGGAAATCATACTCTATAACCATTCTGATAAACCTTGCATCCTAGATCAGCTCTTCTACTGGAGACAGATCTGTCACTGTTCTTGCAAACAAGTAAAAATCAGTTCCCATGTATAGCAGCTTCTGGTCTGTTTTTGATATTTCTATTTTATATACTGTATTTATCCCACCTTCAAATTTGGTCTTCAGTTTCTGCTTTTAATGATTTATGACAAAAATGTCAACCATTAACTGTGAGATCACTAAATTATTTTTTACACACACAGTTATCATAATAAAGCTATTGCTTAATCAATTAAGCCCAATATCAGATACTTTTAAATTATATTCATTTGATTTTGCTGCATAGTTTCAGGGTAATTTCTTATATACAGTTTGTACATAAAAAGGTTTTCTTTTCAAGTGAATTGTACCGTAAACATTTTGCACTATTTAGTCATATTAAAATTACAGATAATAAAATGGTAGAATTGTTTTGAATTATAACATCACACCTCCAGAATTAAGTTTTTAATTGTTGCACATTATATAATAATTTAGAAAGTAAATATGCAGAATTGTTCACTGAACAAAAGTTGACAAATTATACAAAATTAAAATGCCCTATAGCAAGCATTTCTTAACCACCTGGTTCAGCAAACAGACAAAATGGAGGAAAAACTCTGCTATGGGCTAAGGTAGACCAGTTGATTTATGAGTCAATTTTTCTTGTAGTACAGTACCTACTAGAAAGCTGTGTCTGAGTAATCTATGATATTGGTCTTATGAAAACTCGGTCTTCATAAGCACTTGGTTAAAAAGATTTTTTAAATTTTCCATCAATTAATTTACTGTCATAGATCACTGATTTTGTATTCTATCCATAAATCTCAATTTAGCTTTGAAATATTTACAGTACATACTGAATCATGTAATTGGTATGCTGTATATGGGGCTCAAAATACATTTTGGAGGAGGTCAAAACTTAATCTCTCCCACTTCCACCTATAGTACCTATGGTATGCATACTGTAAATAGAGCACTTCTTACTCTTACATCTACTCCATCTATGTCCTTGTAGCATCTTCTTGTCTCATACTTCATTAGAGGGTGGGGATTCTGACAGCCACATCTTTATGGACAGTTTATCATCCTCAGGTACTGTAGGTTACCACAATAAAGCTCAATATTCTAACTTGCATTTGTCCAAAATAAATGGGAACCTGTAAGATGTCAATCTATATACTGTAAGTAGGTACAAATGTAAGTTGTTTACCAAAGGGGCTTAGATACTGTAGGTTGAATAGCCTCATATGTTCTGTTAGATTAAAGAAAATTGGAAATCATCCTAGCAGTGGAATATCTCAGCTCTTGGTAACATGCAGAATTGACAAAAATGACATTAAAAATAGAGCATTTGGGGAAGTAAATGTAAGTAAATGCAAAGTATTTCATCAAAGCAATAAGGATACATTATAAATGCCACATGGGAGGCAACAAGCTTCAACAAAAAAAAAGATCTCAACTCAAGATTCCTATTAAACTGTTTTAATACATTGAAGAATTGGCCCACAGGATGAATAAGTGGATTCTAATCAAAATAAATTATTTTAGCATTAAAATTTGCCAGCACAACTAAAATACCTAAAATATTGTTTCAAATTAAGTTTGCCACAGTAAGTAAAAGAACACTGCCTCTGGAAAGAGCATGGAGAAAATCAAGAAAAGTATATTTAATATCGCAGCCTTATTCTAAAGTGCTACCATTATAACTGTAAACTGCTGTATGTTGCAGAAAGATGAGATAAAGTAAATGTTTCTTTTTATACTGGAACTGGAGGATGATTTCTGGAAAACCTTATTCAAGTATTTAAAATCCTGAAAGAAATTAACAAAATGATTATTTTGAGCTACACCAACAAAAAGATTGGAGCGCATAAAAAATTAAATTTGAGATGCATCTGAAGAGAGGAAACCAAAAATACAGTGCGATCACTTATGCTATAGGATTGGTCAGGATACAGCTGGAGATGGGTCATTAATTAATGAAGATACTATAAAGCAAGATGAGTTAACTTGATTTTGCCTTCCATGAAGGAATGTCCCTTGTAACTGTGTACATGCTGTTACATCTAGTAGGCACAGAGGCAATGGGCTGGAGAATGACAGAACTTTGAACCTTAACCAGAGACTGGGTTTAGCTAAACAGGAAGTAAATCCTCTAAGGAGGACCTTAAAAAAGCTATATAATGTCTGTGTCCTTGGAAAAAAAATGGTTGCATGTGCAGTTTTCCAAGCCTGCTGTAATTAATGTACTGTACAGTACATTAAGGCGGATTCAATGTAGTTTATAAGTGCTTGGGTTCTTTTAAACAGTATGAGATTGCATTTAAGATTTGTTGAAATAATTATGAAACATTAATTTATTTGGTGGACATTTTCTGGGGAGACATAAAACACCATTAGGTAAAGACTTAGTATGTGCATGGGTTTTACAAGTCTTGAATTCATTTGTATAAATATCTACCAGTTGTTTCTTTCAGAGGTTTAGTTATGCTCAGAATTCTTGGGTGGATCAATTTATGCTTTGATCTAAAATAGGTTACAGCTAAGATTAATGGACAATATTCAAGGTAAATGAAGCAGAACCTATTACATCATCAGGCCCTCAATTTGAATTACTTATTGACACAATCTATTTAATTCTGGTAATGGCTGCATTTAAGAGACCTTCAGTATAATAGTCTACAAAATTTACAAGCTGATAATAGGCATAAAAAAATGATAAAATGTTAAGCTTACCTTATACCCTGCACTTTACCCATAAAATCATGCTTTTGTTTTGTATTCTCATGCACACTGACTTGTCTCATGGCATTAAAGTAGGTAACTTTTGCCATTGTTCCTAGCTTAACAATAATTTTCTTAATTTAAGGTGTGCATGGAGAATTTCTTGACTAGAATTTTCTTATACTCCCCTGACAAAAATGAGAAAGAAAGAGCCTTAACAAGCATGACCCAGGTCTCGTTTGATCTGAAACATTACCGGAATTAAACAAGTGGCTATAATAACTGTTCTGCAAGTTTCATTTACAAAACTACCTTCACTGAAGTAAAACTGACAGGCCTATTAACTGAAACCTTCTCATGTATTGTGCAGAGCTAAGAGGAAAAGACAACTTTAATAATAATGCCACAGATTTCATTTGCAGAACATGGCTGTGGCAGGACTAAAACCTCCATTTGGGTGAGGAACATGCTTCTATACAAATGTTACGGAGAGCACAGGACCAAGAATTGTGATGGTAAGAAGGCAAGCCTGAAGGCAAGACTTATTAAGATCCTGGAGGAAGAAAAAGTGTAAATTTTGTCAAGATCATGACTTATATTGTCTCAGGATCCTGACATTTCAGCTTTCATATTCATATCATATCAAAAGGACAATGCTGTGCTGAAGATAGACTAGGCAAATGAATGAGAATGGAAACATGGGGGTGTATTTAAAAAGTTTAATTTAAAATGGGATCAGAAAAGAAGGATTTCCCATTGAAAACAAACATTTTCTTGTTGATGAGCTCTTGGACTGTAATATCTTCTATAACTTTAATATTCATCATAATTTTGTTTCCTTTATTGATCTGTGATGTCAGTAAAACAGATCTGAAACGTTATGCCTTCAGTGATTTGTCTGGTGGTCTTGACAAAAATGGCTTAATTTTTCCAATCATCCATAGTACACCAGCATGGGTTAGTGCTAGGCAATGGAGCTTAGATTAGCATTTTAAATCCTCCAGGGAGAAAATCAGGGTGTATGGAAAAGAATTGGGATAGAATAAAACAGCATTTAGATCACTCAATTAAAACCAATACATCTAAGAATTGTTGTTGTTAGAATGCCTAAGCTGTTTTTTATATTATGATAGCCTTGTAATCATTCAGAAAAGTATTGTAATTCTAATTCAACTTACTAAGTAGAGGTATACAGAAATTGCACTGTTCCAAATTATCCAGATATGTTCTAGGTGTTTATCACAGTGCAATTTTTCCTAGAAATTAGAATTTTCATGGTGCAGTGACAGGAGTTCAGTAAAATGCCTATTGTTAAGGAGGTTTGTTTCAAAACCTGATCAATTAAGTATAGTTATAACTGGGGTCGTTAATCTAACAAAGTTAACAAAGCTGGAGAAGGTGCCTTGTAGAGTACACTGTTGCAAATAATTGATTAGCATTTGAAACAAACCTCCCACTTTAATTTTATATTATGTATCACAAAGCTAATAGATATACAGTAATACAGTGGACAACATCCATTTTTTATTCAAGGCATCAATGAGGACAGGTAACAGCTAATGTAATCAATATAGGTAATTTATCACATTATACATTTTGTTTGTTTATTCGTTTTTTATTAATGTTTTTTAACTAAGCACGGCATTGACCGAAATAAGAATGAGCTACTATATATATAGTATATTCAAGTTCCTCTGGAAAAATTCCCAGTGCTATTAAAATTACGGAGCATTCTCTGTGATTTCTCTGTGGTTTGAGAGGAAGCAAACATGATGCTTAAGCTAACTTGGCCTTGATGACGCAAAAGCAATTTGAGAATGAAAAGTTGAAGTAAAGCAAATGGAATGTAGACTTTCATCTGCAAATCACATTAAAATGTGTTTAATCACTGCTTTGGTGGATTATGATTCCAATTAGAAGTGGTTAAAAATTAATGTTAGATACAAGAACATCACAAAGCTTGCAAATGGGGGAAGAAGAGTCTTTTCTTTTCAGTTCTGTGTACACATCTTCTTGATTTCCACTTGCAACTGTGGGCCATTGTTTCACTAGTAATCCCAAAGTGGTTTCCTTAATACCCTTTGAACGTGATATCATTACTATGATTTTTGGATTTCCTAGGATTATGCATTGTTTTCTTTTATGTTGTTGTTTTGAAAACATACCCAAAAAAGCCTAAGGAACATTTGGACTGAGTAGCAGTCCTAAAAAAGAGCATTAAATTCTTCTAAAGAATAAGGCAAAATGCAGGATTGCAAACATTTTTAACATGTTTTAAGGGGCTATGAGGGCTATTCTAAAGATTATGGTGCTCAGTAAAACTGGCATTCATTGCAAGAGGAATGTGATTCTATAAGGAAGCCAACTTCTCCTCCCTCTATCCCATTCCTGACAAGAGTGTGAATTCACTGCATTGGTTTAATTATACTTTAGATAGTAATTCTTAAGACTTCTCCTCTCTATGCTTCTGCTGGTGTTTTCTAGTATATGCTTTATTGGCAGGGGCCATTAGCACTGCTGTCTCATAAATACTGAGTCCTAGATTCAGTTCCAGAGTAGGAAACTTTCTATATGAAATTTGTATGCTCTCTCACTTTTTCACATGACTTTTCTAGGGGTGCTGCAGGGGTTTACTCCCACCTTCAATAACAAGCAAGTCAGGTGAATTTATGTCCCTAAATTGTGCTTCAGTCTGTAGAACCTGTGAAGGGTTTAATGTCCTATCCTAACTGTAGATCCTAGAATACAATGCTTTCTGATTATGGAATGGATGATGTTCTAGTAATTCATTCCTTTTATATATATATACAGTAGTATATATTAAATTTGGTAAAAAAATATTTCAGCTACATTTTTTTCATACTTTGATTTTTAAACCTTAAACTAAATGCCACTGATCTTATGAGGACAAGTAGACTGAAAAAAGATGTAAAGACTTTAGTCAAAGAGGTGAATTGTACAATGAAGTGATTCAGAGATAAGTTGACATTTTGAAAAACAGACACTCTCTAGATCTTGATAGTGACAGCTGGCCCTTTCTGACTTAATTTACCAAATTGTTTTCCATATCTTCATAAACCAATGATGGCTGACATCAATGTATGGTGACATACAGCACAAGGCTCCCCTTATTGGAGTTCTCGAGGATCATCATTAGCCACCACTCCTGTGAACTATGCTTATTACTGAGATACAGTACACATGTGAAACCAGAACTGTGTAGCTGATAATCCCTCATTACCTCATGTCTACACTGTTCACAAAACACAGTACTGTACTGTATACCAGTTTCTTGGTGTTGGTCCCTATCTTCAATTTTCCACTGAGATTCATTAATTTCTCATGTAACTGTTATTACTTGTAATACAACCCAAGGGTAACTCTTAACACTAAATCTAATCTTATTCCTCTGCAACTCTGTGGAGGTCAACAACTACCAGTCTTTCAACACAGTCCTCTTCAGGAGGTACATACAAGGGACTCCCAAGGAGATTTCCAATCCATTTACATAGCAAAGGAAGAGTCAGCACTCAGTGCATTAAAGGGGAATCAAATTAACTACCATGCAGTTAATTAATTTTAGTGTTTACAATGTGAAAATGTCTCAGAGGACTCAAATGAATAAATAATTTATATTAAACAGGAAGAGCTCTTGTTTTTATTACCTCCCTTGAGTCACAATTTGCAGAGCATGTGTTTCAATGCTGCCCACAAAATAGCCCCATTTGCCCACCTGTGAACATTTGCATATATGAACAATGTTTACTCCTGGATGTTCTCGTTCTTCTTATATAAAATAAACAAATTGCCTCAAATTTAAAACAAACTGCTCTATTTCACTTACATTTGCTTTTTTGAACATCTTTGATTAATAGTATTACTGTTAATCAAACGGGTCAACAAAAGGTAAAAAAGTAAACTCAATAGCAGTTATAAGGACAACAAGAAAACTGTAATTGCTTTGAAAATCACAAACTGTGCATAACAAAATGGCATTCTGTCTCATTCCAGCCTGCCTGATTGCCTTTGGTGGCTTTGCATTCTGAATGATTAGGATGTGGCCAATCTGACTGAACACTAAGCTAAGGCATAATAAACATACAGTACAATACCTTGCAAAATTATTCAGACCCTTCTACAGTTTTGAGATTTTATTGCTTTACAATCTTGTCACAAATTACTCCACACATGTGAAGCAAAAATAAAAAGAGGTAAATAGATCATTATTATGAAAGAAAAATGGCAAAATCATCATTGCATAAATCAAACCCTTTGATGTGACGAACTGTAACAGGGCAGTTGTCGTCATTAGGGCAGTTCACATGGTTAGTATGTCTAGTGATCCCTATATGGGATTAATAGGCTAATAAGGGCTGGTAAAATGAAAGGGACAAGTGTGTGCACATGAGCCACAAGGCACCTCTATGATACTGCAGACATGTGGCAAAAGGTTTTGTTGTCAGAAAAAAACAAATTTAAATTCTCTGGTCTAAAAGCAAAGCATTACCTCAGATCCAAACCCAACATACTGTAGTGCATTATTCAGTGCATATACTGTACCTCCAGTCAGGAACTGCTTTATAATATACATGTCTTTCTCATCACCAGGGACTGGGACGCTTGTCAAAATTGATGGGCATATAGATGGAGGAAAGTACTGGAAAATTTTAGAGGAAAACCTGCTTCAGACACCAGACTCAACAGGACAACAAGTCAAAGGCCAAATGAGAAAGTGAATGTCCTGAAAAGGCCCAGTCAACGAATCCTATTGAAAATCTGTTGGAAAGGCTTTAAAACTGCTGTCCATAAACAATGCCCAAACAACCTGAGAGAGTTTGAGCAAATCTGCCATGAAGAGTACGCAACAATAATACAAAGTCAGTGAGCAAATTCAGCAGAGACTTAACAAGAAGACTTTGCTTCTACCAAATATGCAATTCACAAATGTGAATAGTTGTGCAATGAATTTATTAAGAAGCCTTCATTTTTAACATTCAGGATAAGAATAAAATATGAATTATAAAATTATATATATGCATCATTTTCTATTTTCACACAAATTGGGACACCAAAGGAAAGGACTAAATACTATTGCAAGTATTATTCGTAGTATTAGTACTGTATTATTAGTATTACTACTGTTGCATTGCCATCTTTCAGGTGAGACGTTAAACTGAGGTCCTGACTCTCAGTGGTCATTAAAGATCCCCGGGCATTTCTCAATCAGAGTAGGGAGTTATCCCGGTGTCTGGGCCAAATTTCCCCCCTCAGCTTTTACCGTAGCCTCCAAATTGTCCCCATGTATGATTGGCTTGCTCTTGCCCTGCAATGGACTGGCGTCCTGTCCAGGGTGTACCCTGTCTTGCACTCGTTGCTTGCTGGGACACCATATGGTATAAAGCGGTTTGGCAAATGACATGACGTGACTATTGCATTGCAGTACTGAATGAATAATGGATTGATTGATCCAAAAAGCATAATGACGGGTTAATTGTTTGGCGTATTCAGTTTTATAAAAGTAGCCATCCTGAAGGCTACATATTTCCAATTAGTTTCTGTTGTTCTTGATTTTATCCAAGAGAACTCTTTTAGTGCTTTTGGGTTACCCACCCAACCTTTGTTTTAAATAAAACTTGCTATTTGCATCAGATCTATTCTTTGTCTCTGTACCTTCCAGCAGCATGCTACAACACAGTTAACAGACCTCTAAGAATTTGCATGAGTGAACTTCTGCTCATGCAATCATGCACAGTAATACAGATGGTGACATTTGGACTCTTCTTCAGTGTGAAGGGTGAAGTCACCACATATGATAATGCAGATTCTGTCATAAGAGACACGGGGAGAATATGAACAGAAGGTCGATCAAGAGCTCTGAATAACTGCAAATAACAAAAAAGTTATACAAATTAGGAAGTCACAATGGAATCATTAAGGAAGAACACCAAGTACTCAGACTTTAGAATATTTTTTTCTAATATTCTATGTCTTTTTACTGTAATATTCCCTGACACTTTCCTCTGCTCTTTAAAGAATAGTTGAAAACTTTCAAAAATACTGAGTCTGTTCCAACCATTCAAACTTCACAGGAAATCATCAATTGTGTTTACAACCAGGTGTGTCACAAGAATGAGTTATGCTCTTCATTTGTAACCTCACAATCATTAATTGTCAAACAGTATGTCTTTGTTTTTTTCTTTACTGTTACAATTATGGTGTAATAAAAAATTGAAATTATTTAAATTGCCACATTATCACCTCTCACCATATAAAATCTCCCTTCAAATTTAACAATGTGCCTAAAACTAATCCTAATAACATTGACTGCTGCTAAGATCGCTCTTATGCAATCATATTTTCACTTTTCATCATAGAAGGGTATTGATCAGACGTCCATTTACCTTTTAAAAGCTGTTGAGTTCCTTCCTGTCTTTAGATTTCCTTTAGACTACAAATCCTAATCTCTACATTTGAGAGTCTCAGACATACAGTAGTGTGTATTTCAGTGTCAGTAATCACATTTCAGATAACAACAGGTAGAAAATGTCTAGCCATTAAAAATTAAGAAAGAATGTATTTTGGTGGAGTTGTAATGTCCAGTAGAGTAAAAAATGATCATTTCAGTAGCTTCTTATTTGCTATTTTCTGTTCTGTTGTACACACTTATCTTACACCCAGTTGAGCCACAGTATTAGTACTGTTGCTCTTGCTTGTCTATATGATGTAAATTATAACAATATACATTATTATATATATGTTTAGCATTGCAGCCTCACTGCACTGGGGCCCTGGGTTCAGTTCAGGACCTGGGGTGCTACTTGCGTACAATCGGGTGGGTTTTTGTTAGGTACTCCAGTTTCCTCCCACATTCCAAAATATACTGTATATTGGTGGGTTAATTGGTTTTCTGAAGAATTTACCTGGTGTGAGTGTGTGCATCTGTGTGTCTGTGCTTGTGTCTGTGTGTGCCCTGCAATGGACTGGCATCTCATCCAGAGTGTATCCCAACTTGTGCCAGTTGCTTGTCGAAATAGGCTCCAAATCCCCAGTGATTCTGTATCAGATAAAGCATTTAGAAAAAGGACAGATAGATGGACAAAGTACATGATTTTTTTTCCAGTTGAGTGCAAAGAGCAAAATGCAAGTAAAAAGCGTTTAAATAATTATACTACTGCTCTAGTAAACAAATTAGGATTCTGGTTACCACATTACATAAAGAGTATCGATATGGTAGAAAGAGAACATAATGAGATGAATAAATCAGAATCAGGTTAAAGTTCAAAGGTCTAAATCATTTTAACATTGAACATTTAACATTTAAACTTTAGTAATTAATGTTTGAATCTAAAAAAAAGGATTGCAAGCCTTAAAATGCAATGAAACACTGGGGATTCATCATGCATCTGTTAAGAAATATGTTAATAATTCTTAATTTCACTGTATAGCGTGGAGCTCAAATGGTTGTCTAGAGTGCACTATTAAAGGGTTAATTAAGACTGATAAGTTTATTAAAGAGATTGAGGCAAACGTATTCATGTGGGTTTTCAAAAATATGTAACATCAGGACAGTTGAAAGACATCCGGTTGCAGGTCAGCAAAATGCCACAAAAATAAATTGGGTAGCATATAAATTGAATCACAGGCCAGGCATGGTGAAAACAGCATTGTCATTTTAACCAGACAGGTGATGAGCTGCTGCTCTGTTACACCTTATAGATCTGTTGAGCACAACATTTTCATTTGCAATTATGACCAAGCCAATAAGATTTACACTTCTGTTGCGCAGAAGACAAAGCAGTGAAAGAAACGGAAGAACAACTGATACAATGTAAATAACAAAAGGACAGAACACAGCAGGGTCAGTGTTAAGAAGTGCAGAAAAAAATTATAATAATGTACGTGAAAACACCTTCAAATATGAAGGTTGATAGTTGCAGCTTATTCTGCAGATTGCTTGTCACTGGCAGCAGCAAATTGAAATGACTTACACTCAAAGTTGGTAGCTGCCCTTGGGAAGTTCATTTAAAACTGATAAAGGTACTACAGTACATCTTGTGTGATGGCATATTAAACAGCAATAATGATAGGAAGTGATGGTGTTGTCCCAATTAAAAAACGATATCTTAACTCAATTAACCAATGCAGTATTTGTCTAGTGTGTAAAGAGGTCAGATAAATCAAAGAGTAGAGATCACAGTGATGAGAGTGAAATGGGGTGTCTGTGATAGTATTATTATCGCTTTTTTTTCTGGACAGCTCCTCTGTGACTTCTGGGTGTGCGTCTTTTTTTCTCTTTTTGTAAGTATAATAAGTACAATGATCCGATGTGTCCTATCAAGTACAACCAAGCCTTCACTTGAGAATAATGTGATGTCAATAAAAGCACCTTTTATTTGTCAGATGAACAAGCATAACAAAAAAGTTTAGTTTCAGTACATAACTAAAGGTATTGAAAAGGTGTTAATTTTTCCTCTGACATGATCAGGTTTGGTACTTCCACATCGAGTGGATAGAGATCCTGACAGAAAAGAAAAATGGTTTGATATGAGAACAATTCAATTTAGATAACAGTACAGAAAAAAGAGGTCACAAATTCTTACTCAGAGTATAAGAGATAATCAAAGGAACTCAGAAACTACAATATTTTCATTATGGATAAGAAGAAAGAAATGTGGGTTATCCAAACATTATCAGAGCAAGAATGACTACATATATCCCAGAATTTATGAATTGCAGAATCTTGAATACTCCCTGACAGAGATGATAAATATACTTTTAATGACAACCATGTTCCTTCAATAATTAGAATGTTGTACACTACTGATATGTTTAGAGATCCACACAAACAAAGCTAATCATTGACAAATATCTGTAAATTAAAAATATGGTTGTATATGTTCTTTACTAACATATCAGAAATTGGATGGTAAATGAAGAAACATTATTATTATAAGGATAATGCTTCCATTAATTGCTTTCGAAATTTGTAACATGCCTGCTGGGGGGCCATGCTGTTGTCTGAAATCCCAATTAAGATAATAAATTAAAGGCTCTGATCACATCTAATAATCCTGGGAAGCTGATGCTGCAGCAAAGTTCTGGTTAAACTGAAGACTCGTTATTGCATTCAGAAAGCACAATTTCCCCCCAAAAGGCAAAATGCTATGCATTTTCTTATGGGCATCATGTAGCTTAGTTAGAATTCTCATATAAATGAACCAGAGCCCACATCCATACCTAAGAAAAATTCGATTAGCAATGGATTTGAGTCATAGGGAGAGCATATGTAAGGAAAAATAACAGAAGCCATACAAGTCCTAAGTTGAATCCTTGGGTTGGTGCACCATGATAAACAAGCATTTTTTCATTCATGAGCTACTGTATGTGTCCTAGACATTAGCAGATCATGTGTAGGCTGCTATCAATCGTTAGTCTCGTTGCAGGAAAAAAGTTAAAAGCCATTATGGCACCAAAACCCTTTAAATAGGGTCCATTATGATCACTTTGGCTGAGCACAGTCTATTGCGGCTCAAGTGCTCAGCTACTGTATATCCACTGATTGACTTGACTAGATAAAATAAAAGGCACAACAGAAGTGTTTGTCTCGATGAATTAACCCTGGAATCTTCCCATTTCAAACTGGAAAGCAAAAGGAGGAACAAAAAAAAATAGACTAGTTACTTCTTAATAACTGCCAAGAAAAATACCTTTGCAAGTAACTTGTGTAAATTCTATTTTCTTCTGTAGTTGAACAATGAACTAGTCAGTTTTAAAGTTTAAAATAACAAAATTAGAAATAATACTATATTTGGCTTTTAAAATGGCAATGGTTAAGAAAAAGCATTTAAAAAATGGTTGTTAAATCATATAGCATAAATTAAAGTAGAATTTACAGGTCATTATTTGTCACTGTTAATTCTATTTTACATATTCACTAATTAGAACATTATTCAGCACCGGTAAAATAAAGGTATTCCTAACTAATGTATAACGGTACACCATAAAGCATTCAACTACTTTGTAAGACTACTTTTGCTGTGTAATTTATATCTTATAGGGTTTCCTGAGCATGATGAAGGGAAATCACTGTCCCATAGTCCAAACATGAACAATTTAACTTCTATGAAAATGTCTTGTTATTCATAATCCTAACTTTAATAATGAGAACTGAAAACACTCTATTATCAGCTTTACTGCACTGTCACCTTTTTACAGTAATCCAGTTCCTCAGGACTATCACATACATTACACAAAAAGATGCATTAATTCCCTGAGTATGTAAATAATGAGAAATAAAACTCTTCATTCCCTTTTGCGGGTTTTAGCTGAGTGGTCTGTCAGAGAAGCAGTAGAGCTGAACATTCAGTAAGACATTTACATCAGGAAGAGAGATACCAAGATCTGAAACTACATCAGTCTCAGTGACGTACTGTGAACAAGACAGGCATACCAGTAATGGTTAAGTAGCCAGCTTGTTCAGTTTCACAGGTTATGGATAACTGCCTTGCTCCTGAATAAATTCTGCCTGCTGATAATATGGTCTGAGATCTTTAAGAAGTGTGGTAAGAGGGCTGTCTGTTTCAGTGGTATAATAGCCAGTACGGACAGAAAATAACAGCGCAACAGAATATGAATAGTTATCATATTCTTCGCAGCACTGACCAGTAACTGTTTCCTTTTCTTTTCATTGATCCAAAACGTTTCTGTTTCTCAATCACTTAGTTATGGTGACTTACAATGTACTGTAAATAGCGTATAATGTTAAATGGGGTGCAAATGAAATTTGTGTTCATGCAATACAGTAGCCTAAATGAAACATTAATTTACTCAAAATTAGGCAAGCAAAATAGTGTTGGAATGGAATGCAAATGACTCACAAAAATTAAAAATTGTAATAGCAGAAGCCAAAACAATGGCAAGCATATACAGACACAAAGAAGAATTGTAGACACCCTGTTCGTATAGTACGGTTACTACAGTGTCCCATTTTGACAAACAAATACCATTACCATTTAAAAAAAAAAACATTAGGGCAATGTTAAGAGTAACTTAATGATGTAGCTGAGAGGTCACAAGTGCTGCCAAAATAGTCCCTTGATTGTCTTGAGCAGGCAGACTTCTTTAGGTTGTTGGCTGAATAGAACCAACATGCAGTATGCTTAATTCCCTAAGCACTGCATAATGTTACGACAGCTATGACAGGTGTGTCTGCTCAACGGGATATATCACACACTCTAATGACTCACTAGCTCCCTTCCCCATTGTGTTTCCTCTCTTTGAGGTGTTGACCAGCAACAACAATCCAGCAAATCAATAAGTTGCAATTATCCCACTGTGATTCTTTCTTTCATTCTTATTTATTTACAGAGACAATAACAAACATCCAGAGAGAGATGACACTGACTGATTTACTGGAAATCCTGTGAAAGAGCTACTAATCATTCTGGCTTCATTAACTCAAAAGTTTAGCTTTTTTTTACTATTATTTTGAAATTTCTCACAAACAGAATAAAACAAGGTGGTACCCTTTGCCAAGATTCAACCAAAAGGATCCCTAAGGAGCAAAAGATGGCTATAAAAGAAGCAGTGGAAAGTAAGAGTTTGATTATTTCGTCTGCAGCACTCCAAAACTCCACCTGACACTAATGATTGGAGCAAAAGATTTAAATTATATCAAGATGGGATGATATTTGGTGATGATACAGAAGGGAATGAGGAGATTCCCAACACAGCTGCGACGTTTTTATTTTGTGGTGAGACCAGCCAACCAAAACACACAATACTAGCAGGCAGCACAGTAGCTGTGTGAATAGTCCCCCTGGTCCCACAGTTTTTAGGTTCTGGGTTTGATTCCACAAAAAGACATTCTGTGTGGAATTTACATTTTCTCCATACAGTAAGTTGGGTTTCATCTTGGTGCTCTCGTTTCTCTCACCAAGCATTGACATGCAAGTAAAGCTAACTGGTGCCTACAGTAACTATCCTTCCTTGTGTCTGTGTATACCCTGTATAGATATGGACTGGCATCCTGTCCAAGGTATAGCCCAACGTGCTTCATACTGTATGCTTTTGGCTTTTGGTTACTGTGACCCTCACCAGAAAAAAAAAACACTGTTCTTTAGATGTTTAGCTTTTCCTGGAATAAAAAAGAGCACGTTTAGAGAAGACTCCTTATATACTGTATAATAGGAAAAGGAAAACATGACATAAAGGAGGAATTTTATTAAAGCAAGCAAAAAATATGGGTCAGTGATAGAATTATTTTGATACTTTTGCTTTTAAATCATGGGTTAAAACAGGATTTTGCAACCCGTGCTGGTGAAAAGCACGTATCTGGAGATAGAATAAGATCTATTAAGATTTCTACTCCATGTCAAATACACCCCTCAGATAAAAACATAATTCTCTTAATTTCCCATTGGTATTCACATGTGTGATAAGCCAGTTCTGAATTGCAAGATACCATAAAAGCTGTTATTCTACTAACTTTGAACCTGGAACGCAAAACATAACTAGGATAAAATGTGCCTGTTGCTTCCGTCCTGAGGATGATCTTGAACTAACCTTACGCAGTAGGATAAAAGTTTAATGATTTATAACTAGAAAGGACCATGCTAATGAGTATTTGCTGTTTTTGCCTGAGTTATTGTTCAGTTCAGCTTATTGTCATATGCACAAGTGCAATGAAATGCTTATGCTTATTTCATCAATTTCCCTACGGGATTAATAAAGTATTATCTATCTATCTTATTTTCATGTACTGGATGCTCCAATACAAAGACATTAAAAGAATCACCGACATAAAATATAAACACAGAACAGCAGCAGCAACAACAACAAGTTAGATAACATACAACATAAAAAAGTCAGACAAGCACTGTGAGGGGAAAAAAGAACATCGGTGTGAGGCAGTGGTAGGGGTAGAGTTCAGTAATCTGACAGCCTGTGGGAAGAAAGTGTCTCTGAATCTGGATGTTAATGCCTTTAAGGTCCTACTGTATAACGCGTACCAAAGGAAAGGGGGGAAGCGTTATAGGAGTGTAAAGGCATGAATTTCCAGATTGTATTACATGCTGTATAGTAATGTATAGTATTTTTGGCAAAACATTTAGAAAGGAATTCTGCATTCTGACATTTTAGAAAGCCAGATTAAGACTAAGGGGGAGTGTGGTACAGTAGTTTGGATTTTGAAGACAGCATTAATTCCTTTTTTCCTCCCACACTACAATGTAGATACAGTGTCTCTAAATCATGTAATGAAAAAAGTTCCCTTTGTCCTGTCTTGTAATCCCTGTACTTTGAGATAATGCCCATTTGATTATACATGTAAGTTGCTATTTTAAGACATTCAAAAAATGCTTGAAGAAAAAAAATGCACCTTTCATTGGCATTACAGTAGCTCTGAATGAAATTTATACAACCTTAGCTCGCTTCTATGTTTGGAGTACCTTTGTCCCAAATTTGTAGATATGAATTCATGCAGTTTTACAAACAGAACTTGAATTATGGCTCAGAGACTTCATGTAGAAATTTGCTCCCTTGCTCTCCTTTTCAGTTTGATATTAAAGTCTGCTGTCATAGCTTTTCACATCTCATAAGGATGCACCCAGGCAGAATGAGATCTCATGGCACATTAAGAGTTCTGAGACATGGGCTATCCCCATACAACCTCAACAACGTGCTTCATTTAGGGTGCAGTAAAACAATAATGTACAGTATGCTTTGCTGTGTACATAAAATGCACCACATTATGTTTATCATTAAACACCAGAGAAATATTTCTATACTCACATCTTACCATACTTTAAATGAGCTCTAAAAGCCCCTTAAGCCATCTCTCTGGACTCTCTCCTTAATAATGAGAGCAAAACCCATCAGTCTCACCTTAATTATTAACATTAAACCATCCATTTTTACTTCTCAGGAACTGTCTTTTCATTAATCAATGTTCTGCTTTGAATTTGAATTTTGCTGCAGAAGAGTGCACTAGATAAATGCTGGAAAAGGTAAAAAACGGAGGATATGATTACAGCTATAATCAAACTGGATGTTTGATTTGGCATGTTCAAAGACTTCACAGAGTAAGTCAAGGTGATATGCTCACACATACAAAAATGAATCCATTATTACCTTAGGATACAGTGAATATCGCTTAAAGAATATGCAAAATGTGTTTTCAAAGTAGATAAAGCCACATTTAAAAAGATTAACGATAATACCACAGTGTTCCTAAAAGGCTTAGAATTATATCCTTTTTTCTAGAAAAAACAATCCTCCTCCTATTTCGCCTGTCTCCTTGCAATAAATATTTGGACTCCTTCTCTCTAGCTGAAAAACAAGTTAACCTGGAATCAATTCATATGTCTCAATTTAGAACAGTATTCATTTATGTTCTGTGCTATTTAATCTTTGCTGCCTGCCCTGTCTTTCTCACACCTGAAGAAGGCTTCACAGCCGAAACATTGTGTTTTCTCCCTTCTCTTTTCAGCATGGGATAAACCTATTACTTGTTCCGTCATTTACAGTATGTTCTATGATTATAGACTTTGAAAGCAATGCATTAAATTGGAATACAATTTTATATCAAAGTATTAGGTTGTTGAATGTTCCCTAGATGCAAGACATTATTGGATAACAGTATGTAGCTATTTTAAATATTGCTTCACTAAGATCTCCTTTACTTCTTTTTATTTCTTCCTTTTATTTGCTCACTTGCTGAGCTTCTCTTGACAAGCTATAAGCTAATACATTTTAAAGACACTTTTGACATCACAGTCTTCACAAGCAGGAACATCCAGAGAAGCAGCTAAATGGGGGGTATTTTATTTAAGCCAGACACAAATGTAAGCATTTTATACAGCCCTGTCAATCTCTTTTTGAGGCACTCACATTTCTTCATAAATTTGAACTAGCTTTCTGTAGGTGGATGATTTCTGCAAACAGAAGGGGTGAAAACATGAGATACATTCCTGGCCAGAATATACAGTCCATAGACATATGCTCTAGCTGATTAAAAAATTAACTGAAGGTTGTAATCACATTTATTATTATAAAAATGTTCTGTATGTTTAATTAATTTAATTATTGTTTATTATTATTTGTATTAATCTGAAAGTAATATTAATCTGATGCCTTTATCCAAAGGCCACTAGTGGTTTAACTGCAAAAGAAGTGCAAAACACAAAACAATACACTTAGAAAAAGAATAAAAGATACAGAAATATAGCAAATGCAGTGTTCATCACAGAGGTCATAATTAATAGGATTCTTAACTGCTTTTATACTATTTCTAATCTGTCCACCTGACACAATAACAGCCTCAAGGCTGCTACACACTGTAAATCCAGGGCTATGACTTATAAACAATGCAGTTATGATTCTTAAATTAATGACATCTGAATGTTAAAGTTACAGTGTCAAAAACTCTCAAAGTTCTTTTTCTGTTATGGATCTTCCCTTAGGTTCTATTTTGCAAATCTGATAACACTGATATTTATTCAAAAGCTGTTGATTAAGAAAAAAGGCAAGAGGTTATTTTTTTTCTTATAATTTAAACTTTGATTATTAAGACATTTTAGTGAGAAGTTTAAAATGTCCAGACCTTATAGTAATAACACGGTTTATTCTTTTTCAATAAGCGTATTACTGTATATTTATGGGGTTGTGATGAGCCCAGAGTAAGCCAGAATTGAACACGTAGGGAAATGGATACTGCCCCATTCCATTGCAAGGCATACACAAACATGGATACACCAATTAACCTAGATAGCACAATCTTCTGACTGGGATGGTAGCCATGTGCCCATGGAGAGAGCGGGCAAACTCCAAACAGGAGACACCTCAGATCAGACCTAAGCCAACAAACCAAAGAGCTGTGAGGCAGCAGTACTAACTGCCTCACCACCATACCACTTTGTAAAGTCTAATGTGGTGACAAAATACAATTTTTACAAAACATCTGTGAGGCACAGGAAAAAAATACAGTTCGCACAGCAATACAATCTAGGGGAAAGTACAATTTTAAAAATGTAGATTTTTATGTGAAAACATGAAAAAATAATTCCCATTTACAAGAACATTCTAAGAGCAGCTTCAGCAAAATTGCAATTCAGCAAAAAAGCATTCAGTAAATTGTGCCTTTAGTTCTGGCCAGGGGAGATGCTGTCTCAGGGGACCATGATAATCCAAAATTAATATACAACTTCAAAAGAAAAGTAGGGCTTAATAGTTTGAATTATAGATAATTGCTATATTTTCAGCAAGATCTGATTTTCTGTGCCATCAGAGGTATGTTAGATAGTGCATGTACTGAGGTGAGCCTCCTTTTTGGACTCCTTGGTGTGTCTGGACACTTTTACAGCAAAAATAGATTGTGGTTGTAAGGCTGTCACTGCTCATCATAATCTGTAGACTCTTTGGATTCTAATGCACAGAAAGTGTACCTCTTTGTGGAAGGAAAGCAGAAAGCACACCATAAAATGCTTACTGTATGAAGAGAGTTTGTTAATTTGAAGGTCAGCCAGCTACACAGCAAAGTCAAAAAAGTTGAAAAAGCCATTTTGTCACTTTGTCATTAGCGTGTGGTCATGAGGAGCTGATCCAAGCAGTTTCTAGAGGGATCACAGTGAGCTGTCTTCCAATACTTTAATACCTCAAAGACTGTCTTCCTTGGTTTCAATGCAGTAAAAAGAGCACTTTGAAATAAAACACTGTTCTGTCAATTGCTGAATGAGAAACACACTGATTTTGCTACTGCTTTGCTACAGTGCTATATAAATGAATATTAATTATTTTTTAATTCAAAAGTATGGCAACTAATGTAGAAACTTTCTGCAACAACATACACATTGTAGACATAAGCAAATCTACAGTATATAATTTTATTTTGTTTGGATAATTTTATTTTGAAAGGATAACTAGAAAGTATACAATATTTTCTGTAGATACTGTGAGATATAATTAAATAAATGCATTGAGTTAGATTTTATATTTAAATCTTACTGCTTTCTTGAACTTAAACTAAACATTTTTCAAAGAAATTTGAAGCTAAATGATATTACAGTACACTTTCTGAGAGTTTTTATTTTGTCTTATAATCTGAATGGATTGGTTTCAAATTAGATAGTAAATGTATTTTAAAAACTGCATCTCTGCATCTACAGTACCATTCAGATGTTGGCAATCTGACCAAATACAAAAAAAAATCTCTTTAGATTTAATTCCTTAGATGTTTCTAAAAAATAAGTATAATTTAGTTCCCCACCAATTTCATTGTCAAAGGCTGAAGGATGAGTCTTTTAATTGCTTTTCCCTGAAAGCTTAATTAAACCAATAAACACATTCTACATATAACACTGGGTGTTAAACAAGGTTACTACAGTGGGATGAGTTGAAAAATGTACTCGCTAATCCTACCAGAGCAAAAAATGGCAAATACTTGTTCAATCAATCTTTAAGAAAATAAAAATCCTTAAGGAATATTCAAATACATTATATAAAAGACAACATCTTAACCTTGAATGATGCTAACACTGGCATAAAACAGTATTTTGAGACTATTTGAGACAAAGTATATTGTGGCTTGCAATCATAAATGAGCCTTCAGTTTAATTATATTTTCAAGTGGCAAGAATGTTCAACTGTTTCTCAAAATTTGATTTACCAACTTACAACTCTTTTTCTACCTGCTCCATGTCCTTACTGCATACATTCTTCTTCAATTTTTAATTACTTGCTTGACTGCATCACCATTGTGCTATCAATGATTTTAATTACATCAGAAGGCCAAGGAAAGACTGTATCACTGCATCACTCCTGTCAACATAGAACTGTGCTATACTATGTCATGCAAATTAACTTTTGCACATATCTTCTCAGTGTTTCAAAAACAAGGAAGAAATGATGTCACAAACTTTCAAGGGCTTGCTATAGATAAAAAAACAGCAGTGTGCTGTATAAGATTCACAGAGGTAGTTAACTTGTAAACTTTGAATGTTTCAAATTTCATAAGTTTCACAATTTTTCCCCAGATAATGTGAATATTGTAACAGATCTTCCATCTCCACCTTGTTTGACTGAAATTTAGTTGATACTGATGTGTGATTTAAACCTGAGAATGTAATACATGTACTGTAAATACATGAGCTTGCACAACCCGTAGCTTGTCTATACAATGTCTACCATGTAACATAAAAAACAATCTTTGAAAAGCACTTAACATGAAGATTTGTTTAAGACTTCCTTGTTGTAAAGTGCTCCATCTTAAATTTCATTGTAATGGCATGTGCTGTAGTTGCACACTGTGTTTGTGGAGGGCACAAGCCATTAACAATTTTGGGTAGTTCTCTGCATTTATTTTTATTATGTTTTTAAGTAAGGCTAATGCAAAAGATTATAGACAATAGATTTTTCCTAAAAATGTAAAAAAAATGTTACATTTTTTATTTTGTCATACTACTAGTATTTCTATTGCCATCCTATAAGTAAATACTGAACAATCAATAACACTTACATAAGTAAAGAATACTGATAATTTCAGTTATCCATTTAATAGATTATAAAGAATACTGTATGTGCTATTAACATAAATATTCTGACTTTCTTTAAAATGTGAAATAAGAGCATTTAAACTATTTTATAAGAATGTTCTAGAAATGTTATACAGCATAAAAAATATTGTTTGTAGTTGTTTATTATAACTTCCAGACAATCCCTAAGATCTTTAATGTTTAAGTCTGTGAAATCAGTTCAAACGCAAGTCGGGCTGAGGTCATATTGACAAAGTTTAGTTATATATTGTCTTACAAGATGTGCCCATGTCCATATTTATATTTTGGAAATAAATGCCTTTGTCAGATAACATGTTTCCATCTTCATATTCTTGTGAGCAGGCAGAGGCTCAGATAACAGTTTATGCAGTGTAGAAAAAGGACAGTAGGCCCCAGGTAATACCCAAATTGTGTAACTCCCAGTTTTTAATGATCGTCCCACTCAGTTCCTGTATATGTACATCCTTGTGGTGGTTCCCAAGTGGAATTAGTAGTTCAACAGGCTGTTAATGACAATGTATGGCAGGCATAATTTAAAATCACGCAATTGTCGATTCAGATTGTATAAAATAGTGCAGAAAACAAATGATCCACTAAACATTTTAAAGCAGAAACATTGAATTGAAGGTTTTGGCTTAACCAATTAAAAACAAGTTCAGTTTTTTATGTTATACTGTGTGTATACAATGCCCTCTAGATTTATTCATACCCCAGATGAAATACGAGCTAATTCAGTATTTTGGTTACATCTTAATAAATGTGATAGAGTGATGAAATATGTATAGTGTGACTTGCCTAGCTGAGGAAATGGCAGGTCAACCTCCTCCCCCATTGCAAGGAGGGAGTTTGCTGCAGGTATGCAGATGGGGGGGGGGGGGTGTTCCTGGGTCATGGGTGCATACAAGGACCTACCTTCCTCCCATACATCTGTTATAAACACCATCAAGCATCAAGCGTCATATTGCAGGATGAGTTATGAATTGTTTCTTACTTGAAAAATTATAATAATGCTGTACTGTAAACGGAATAGCATTGGGCAGAGCACAGTCATATCTGTCATAGATAACTGAATTCCAGAAAACAAAAGGATCAAAGTAATTTACTCTAAGTATTCCATTAAATAGAATTCACCAAAAACAAATCTACAGTAACATTCTGTTCTTTGGAAGCGCAATGGAAGACTCTGGAACTAAAAGCTGAATTCACCACTTTCTTCTATAGTGTCAATTTCAAGGAATTTACATCTACTGGCATAGAGAATGGTATACAGAAAACTACCATTCCCAATTGCCTGCATGAATGTGGCATTCATAGGTGGGCAGCAAGGAATAAGCTTCTTCTGAGGTTTCCTCAAAAAGTGTTGAATCCAACTTTCTATACCGAATCACAAATCAATCATTCCATTATGGAGAAAATGGATTTTTGTAGACATGCTTATCTTTGTTATGTTTGTTATAAAAAAGATGGAGCTCGTGTTGAGAAAACCTGCTCACTGTGGAATATTGTGGGAGGTACATGTTTTGGGGTTCTTTTCCACTGATTGCTTCTGAAGGCAATTCAAACATTAGTGATTCTAATTCAAGATGGCAGCACACTAACTAAAGGACCTCACTGTTAAGAAACTAAAGGGTCAGAAGGACTATCATAAATGTAGAAGCAGTTCTACAGGGATGAATATTCATAGATTTCCCCTCTGAAGTGCTGAAGTGCCATAACCTCATAGCACACAGCAGGAGGAGTCTAGTCAGTGTAATCCCTGTCAGAGTAAGATTTACAAAGAATTAACTACACGAGAGTGAATAAATGTAACCCTCATGTTTTCTGGAATTAATTGTCTTACATTAATTATCATTACCATTTTTAGGACTTAATCAAATCAGTAAATCATTCTGTTATTTATTTCTGTTTATTGTTCCTATCTGATCAGAGGAATTAATACATTTGAATGGCACTGTATACTGTAACTTATCAGAGGTAAGCTAGTTATGCCAATATTGGTTATTGATAACCGATGAGCGTTGTTCACCACTTATGAAGTGAAACTGATGGTTCTTCTAAGCCACATATACGTGACTGAATTTCATCTTTTTGAGTTGCAGGTACACAGATACAGAGACTTGAGCAAATATGTCCAGATATAGTATACTGTAGATATTGCAAGCTAAGAGATGAATGGACACTCTTAAAGACCAGATGAGTATATCAGTGCTTTGGCTATCATTAGGGTTACTTTTTGAGCATCCAACAAAACACCTTAAGATATGAAAAGATTTTAAAACTGCCTTTAAACTTAAAGATGTTAATTTGTAAATTCAACATTATGCCTTTATTACCTTTCCTTTCAATGATTAGACCCCATGACCAACTGATCAGCAATACAGAAATGCTAGGTACAAGTGCTGTTGAAATGGCTAGGTACGGTACCAGGACTGTGAGTAATCAAGACTGTGCTTAACCTGCTCTGAACTGATGGCTGTAATCAGATGGATAACATTTATCTGCCTCCTACTGGTAAGGAATTTTAGTCGAGTTGTTTTCCCTGAGTAGTACAATCTACATAAATTACCACTGGTCGCGGAACACAACACAGGAGTTGAGGACAGAAGTTTCAGACTCTAAAAATTTAAACACAAAATGCATGTTAAGCTCACTGTTCTGTGTTACACAGCCTTTTCTTGGGTGCATTTCAATGTCAATCAATAGCTCCCAGAAAAATACCCTGAAAAAAAAACAAAGGTGTTATTATTGCTTTTGCCTTGAAAAGGATAATTGCTATGCTGTCTCATGCTGTTGATATTTGCAGCCCACCTCTAGGGAATGCTTTGAGTGCTTCTTCCACAGACAAGCTGTTGGAACTCATAAATATTTAGTTTCTCTGGGGAAAAGTCACATGAAAATCATGTCTGGACTTGATTTATGCTCCCAAATTATATCTGTATGGAAAGGTACAGTGGGGCAGTGGAGGTATTTCTGAAAGTATATTTGCATGTTTTAAAAACTCAGTGTTGGGGTGCTGTACTGCAGTGACAGTTCGAAAATGCAAAGAACATGAATGGAATAACCATGGAATTTTGCAATTCCTCTGGCTTTCCATGACACTAACATCTTAAGTCCTCAGTTCTTTCTCCATTTCCAATTTCTATTTAAAAGGATATTCATTGAATACAAAGCAGATCTTAATAGTGGATCTCTCATTTGGATGGACTACACGAAGCACAGTATTGTAAGACATATTCAAAGAAGGTAAGGTAGTACTGAAACTCTACAATGTAAAAATGAATATTGTGAAATGTTAAGGTCAAGAGAAAAGCCAACATTATTAATATACTGTACAGTATCACACAGTAATATCTCTATTTAAGAAACTGTGAAAAGAGTCAAGTTTTTTTTTAGCAAACAAACAAGAATACAGATTTAACTGAGGTCCTCCAAAGGGTTTACCCCCAAAAAACATCTCAAATAAAATGAAGAACAGAGATTTGTTGATGTAAAAGTTAATTAAGAATTGAGAATAGGCAGAGATTCGTTATGCAAAAGCTGTGAACTTTGTAAACTGACAAAGCATGAGATACTGAAAAAATGGAGATCATTCTGAAGGAAAGAAGATTACAATTTGTTAAGTTGTATCACTTAACTGAATTGATTTATTCATTGTGAGTCTCTTAATGAACACAATCTGTCATTGCACCCAAACGATTTGTATATTTAAGCTACAAAACATCATTCTTAGGTGTCTTAGCCTTAGGGCAAAAAAATGTACAAGGGAGCATCTTGAGGAGCAACAGTGATTGACACATCCACATGCTGTTAAGTCACTACCTTTAATAAAAGACAGCTTCAGCAAAAACTGCATGTGAATTCCATATCTAATTGCACTACATATGACTCAAGGAGGAAGTAACTGTATTTCACTTTAATGTGTAAAATACATCATTCCTGATTTAGAGGTTTCATTATCTGATTTTGGCAGAGCACTGCACAAAGACAGTGGCATGATCTTCTAAAAATACAGTATTTCTATGTTATAAATCATAATTTCATCCATACATATAATTTGCTTAACTGTAATAATTACTGTTTTCAACAGACAGAAATAGAAGACTTGGAAAATAAGGGTTGATTTTAATGTATTTATAGTATTAACATTTGTACAGTACTTCAAAAATTAAACATGTTTATGTTATCATTGCTAGTCTTCTGTAAGGTTTAAGCATGTTCTAAAATTGGAATCACTGCATATGTACAAGTGTGTGCTTGGCAGTGTCTCTGTTGCATTCAAAAGGTTATCATTTGACCTTTACAGTAATCCAGGCTGTGTTTAGATTCCAGATAAGTATGAATATGTGAGGTACTGCACAATATACAGTATAAGGACCTCTGTGAGTTTTCCAACCAGAAACATAGCAAAATATTTTTTTCTTCAAACTTCATGCATATGGGAAAGAGACAGATCTCTTAATCTAATTAAGTAGGTTTTCAAATACAGTACCTGCATAAAGCCCTGTGTTTAGTGGACCAGGAAAGAAGAACAATTTCTAAAGTCTCAGTAATCAACAACTAAGAGAGATTAATACAATAGGGTGATGCAGAATATACTCAATTATAACTTATTTGCCGGCATTGCTAACTTATTTAAAAGGCCCATTAGTTCACTGTAGGTTTCAACTGCCTCATAAAATGTTGGGTGCACTGAAGGGTTTCCCTTAATGGGCTCATTCCTTTTTTATGTTCATTTATGAAAATGTTACAAGCATCAATGCTATCTGTACAGAGCCTCAAAGCCTGCAAGATTCATCTCCCCTTTATATAATTGATTGTTCTGTGGAGATCAGCCTCATCTGGTTTTCAAACTCTGATTTCCGCTAGTTTTCCTTCTGCTCATGTGTTAGGGACACTGAGCTCCTTCTCATTATAACAGGATGTTGATACCTTTAAAAAATGAGAAGCAAGCCTGAACTAAAGCTGAGATTAAAGATTTAAAGTCTTAATAAAGTCTTGTTTATGTTCTACCAATTAGACATATTGCTCTTTTATTTCTTTTTATTGATCTTTTACATTTTCTTTTTGCCTGTATTTGAAGGATTGAAATTATGGTAACACATTTTCAGCAAATCATCAGTATGCTTTAGGTCAGTTGCCAGCTATTAAATGACTGCTGTCACAATTCCCCTGGGACCAGAAACCTCATGTTCCCTTCCACAAAGAGGATGCACCATTGATCCGGTGCCATATTCAGTCCCAGGTGCTTTGATTTGCTTTATATCTATTTCAAACAGCTGTCAGAATTTAGGGAAGAAATCCCAAATGGGAAATAATGTCAGAAACCATACTGTACCTTCATCAGGAAGCACCTCAGTCAAGAAAAAATAGATACTGGTGTTGTAACTTCCATATCTGCTTTTCAAACTTGAGGTACCTATGTATACTATATATGTACTGTACATTCAATTTTGAGCTACAGTATGTGATGCTGCATGGGGTGTCTCCTTCTCCCTGGTGTTTATTGTCCAGCATCTATGCTGTTCTATGCTGAGGATTAGGGTTTATGCTGAGGTAATGGGAAACGGACTTATTTTTGTATATTTACATTTTATTAATTTCTTTATTTAATAATGATGAAACTAAAATATTCACATAACTTAAAACGCAGTTGTGACACAGCCGGAGGTGCCGTGCTGTAATGGGATATTTTAAATAGGCTAGTCTAGGTAAAAATGCACATTAATGCTGCCATATGATACCACACCAGTGCTTGTTTATTTATAGTGAGAAAAATAACGAAAGACCCAAAACACAAAGCAAAATCATAAACTCTTTTTTAAGCTAAATACCAGATATTTTCAGAGTTCCTCTCTATAAATGGTCATACAGTTAAGCTGTTTACTTGCTTCCAAACTGAAGATTCTCTCCAAGACTTCAAGACAAGTCCCCAAACTTGCTTCAAAATGAACTTCTCAAAAAAATCCATCTATCTTCCTGAGTTTTCCAAAAACTCATGTCAGTCTGTCCACTAGTTATTCTGTCATTTCCTTTTCCCACTGCTGCCATGTAGAATAGTGGATCTGACATCCTTGAGTCAGCAGGTGTAGAACAATGTGGAAGTCTTCAGATTCCTGTGTTTTTTTAAGTTGCCAACTGACCAATTAACTTCTTCCAACTGATCAGGTGACTGAGGATGGCGGCTCATTCCCCACAGCATTCTGGGGAATGTCGTTCAAACAAGATGGAAATTAAATTACAGCATGATAAGAACCCTAATAAATGCCTTCCAATTGTTTTGATCTGATTATGTATCACACTCAGAAACCTATTTAATTCATTCTGCTTTACCAATGTTCACACTTTCAGCTTCCAAATCTTAGACTCCAATTATACAGTTAACATTCATTTCCCTTTGTAAGAAAAAATAACTAATTCAGTCCACTTATATTGTAAATAAAAACACCGACTTTAATTAATTCCAGACAAGAGAAAGTATGCAAGGAGAAAACAAAATGAACAGCAACATGATAGTTACAGTATATACTGTAATAGTAAGACAGTAAGATGGCTCTGCATTGAAGTCGGATGGAGGCTTTCCTGTTCATTCTGTCAGACAGAAATATACTTCATCAATCAATTTTCCATCAAAATGATTTGAACCCAAAAGCAAAGTCTGTGTCATTCTAGGAATGATATGCAATCAGGCAGCTGAATTGGACTTATGCCAAGCACTCTAGATGGTTAGAATTAGAGTCCAGGGAATTGGTGGCCTTGGTGAAGCAGGGGAAACATACTGTAGCTCATTTTTCCATTTCTTTCTGGCAGCACAAACAAGTTCAAATAAGGCTAATGAAAACTAAAAGCTGAGAAAAGTTTAAAATAAGAAAATAATGTTGTCAATGTACCTTTTTGGTTTTGGAGGTATTGTCCTACTTTCACCTATACAGAAAATCAACAGTCTTAATCATCATAAACAACCATTGTCCACTCAACTATTGATCAACTGGACTGTTTAATTCTTATCATGCTAATTTGCAGCTGCACAATAACAAGAGAAATCACGTGATGCAAGCTCTAATGACCCTAAAGGAACATTCCTAGTAGTCTAATGCTTTCTTGTAAAAGGTCAGTGTAATAAACAGTTTCCTGCACCTAAAATTCAAGGATCAAGATAACAAGACAACAATCAACCAGACAACCTACAGAAATAAAATAAGCTGCTGGCAATGAAGCAGTTGGAAATGCTTTTTCATCTCAAGAACCCATTTAGTACAGAAGAGTCAAGTGTAATTGTAAGCAATATACCATTATTCAATTAGGGTGAAGAATGCCAACCCCTTTTTTGGTTTTATACAGTACATAGTTATTGAGTAACTATTCTATGCTGTAAATAATCATTTTAATAAGATTCTCACCAATGTACCAATGCACATACAGTATATTAAAAATACTTTTGCACAAATGTCTCCAAATATGCTCAATAGAAGTGGAGTGGAACGTTAACTCTATTAAGAAGCTCACGGGATTTTAAAAAAGACATTAGCTTACCAGCAGAAACCGTCAAAAATTTGCCATATGAAAAATGTAGTACTAATGTATTCATATTAAAATTTATGGCACATTTCCAAGGAGTTAGACCACAACCAGTGGCCAAAGACTGACTGCTTCTATTTGAGCGATGCAGAAAGAGTAACACATTTCCTGCTACCGACAAAATTAACTTTACCTCCAAGCTGGCTCAGAACTAATTTCACTAAAAACATGGTTTTATACTGTTGTTTATCATTTAAAACTATTTAAAAGAGTTGTCAGTAAGTCACATAAGTATTTGTCAATGAAAAAAATCCTTTCCCCCTCATAATAAACAGGAAACAGGAGTATAACACATTTAAAAATCTAGAAAGCAGGGTTGGCTACTGATAATGTATTTAACAGTTTATGAATTACTACAGACCACTGTGTATTGATTCAGAATAAAGTACATACTTGTTCATAAATTTTACAAATTATCCCTACAACCTTTTATTCTGAATTAAGTTTATCACTTACTAAAAACAAGTGTTATTTCATCTTACAAACTGTTCCCCAGATTTTCTTCAGTACTCTTTTCAGTTTTTCACCCTTTTTCAAAAACATCACATAGTATCCTTTATATTTCCAAAGAAGAATTCCAGAATCACTTATCCCAGATAAACATGATTGCTAGCTATCCGATGTGTTAAGATGCGTCTCTGTCTATTACATTTACTGTAAGCATATCTGTGTTATGTAAGATAGCAAAGACTTCGTTGCACACATTACACAGCTCCTTCCGTTGTGTCTTTGTCGCTGCTTAAACTGGCAACTATGCATAAGATTAAAGTTTATTACAGTGAGAGGAAACTGGAAACAATAAAATAAACAATTGTGTCAATTTACGAGAGAGATGTCGGTAGCATTTCACGCCCTCAAACCCCCACCCACGTTTCTAACAGTTTTCGTCATGAAAAGTCCCCCGCCGATGAAGCAGCACGTCATGAATATTTTACCTCGCTCCCCTTACGGCTCTCCCTCCTGCTTTGAAGCACGAAGCAGTCACACACACATGTGCATTGCTTAACACCATCTGAAGATTAAGCAATGAGGTTTTCCTTGTAGGGAGTTACGAGGGGGCTCAATCGCTATATGAGGGGCACTGAAGTTTGCACCAGTTTTACATCAGTATCGGAACTTGAGGCGAGACACGTCTCTTGCACCTGTTGGCTCTGATACTGTAGGTGTGCTGGCACTGTTATCAATGGATTAATTCCAGGTCACGCACCATAGCAAGAAAGATCTGTAAAGTTCTGTGGTTTCAAATTTTATAAAAAGGCTCCAGCCTCGTGCCTTTTGGGGCTTGCTAAACGTTAAGACTCAAATTGGAGAAAAAATTATATATATATATTTTATACAGTACATACAGTACAAAGATGTCTCTGACATATTTATTGAACATTTATCCTAGTAAGCAGGGGGGGGGGGGTAAAGGATAGTGCTGGGCTTCAGGTTAGGCTTAATCCCTTTCGTTACCACATAAATTAAAATGGAATGGAAATGGATCTACTTTTTCTTTAGGATAATCATTCTTAAAGTGTTTTCTTATCACGTTTACAAAAACTGCTCATAACACCCAGCAAATATTTGGCATTAGATTACACAAACTCTAATAAACGCATAGAAAAATCATTAATTAAAAAATACCATTTGTTAACAATCATCACAACAATAATACATCTAGCTTTGAAAGAAATTACCAACAAGCACTTTATTTTGAGAATATTGGAATGGGATCTATAGGATAGCGTCTAAAAACTAGCAAGTAAATCATGCATCAGGAAAATAAAACTAAAAGAGCTTACTGTTCAAGTATTTTTATTGGTAGGGAGGGGTGAGGTTATGCAATGCGAACATATGTCTACTGCAAGAAAATAAAAGAGGTTTAACCTACGCAAGGTATTGATTGTGTTTTGTTTTGAAATGTAAACCACATACAGTATATAGCAACATCATTTGTCCTTCTGTATTCTTAAGATAATATACAAAGAGAATCCAGTGTCTGTTGGTCTAATCAGCTTAAATGAATATAGATAAATGGCTTTGTAAAAGTAATAGCTGCTCAAGGGAAATCAGTAAAGGACACCTCTGGGGCCACAGTGAAATACTTTCAGTTGCTGTAATGCTGAATATTTGATTGAGACCTTCCATTCTAACACATTAATCGGTGACCTTGGAGTAGTGGTTATTATCGCACTTTTGTAACCTACAGGTGGTGGATAAAAAAAGATCATAATCATATAGTAAATAGTAAAGTTTATTAAAACATGCATAGATATTTAAACATCAATAAAGGATAAAAAGGTTAAATAAAACAATGGACTGTTTTGAAACTAAATCGGCCATTATGAGCTGTCAAACCATCTTAAATAGTTCTGCTACTGTGTTCTTGGGAGGCTGAAAGTTGAGTACCATTGGCTGTATATTAATTCATATAGTGTTCAAATCCAGTTTTTTAACTATTGAGCAACCTTTTCTTTAAAATATTTTGCTTTAAACTTTTAGAAATAAAAGGACAGTCTAATATTTAAAAGCAATTGAGTTAACTCCTTTAACTAGGTTGGTTTTTGCACTGTCAGTGTTTGTCCTAAAGAGTTGATTCAGAACAGTGCCTGACTGCTTGGTACAGCATAGCCATCCAGTGATTGGTCCTGCTATCAGGGATTGACTGCATTGTTCGAGCTCTGTACTCCACCAGGTTTTGTGATTTTCTTTTGCAGAGCAGTATAGTAAACAAAACCCTAACTTGGATTATCCAAAACTAAAAAGTTATAACCTACAGTAAGTATATCCAGCCAACTTAGACAACGAAAGCCTTCAGTCCAAATGAGTGTGGGTATGTTAACGTCTTGTTCTAAATTAATATAAGATACAATTTTAAAAAATAATTTCAAATACTGTAGATTCTATATTATATCCATATAAACAATATGTGTATACTGTACATACTGTACTTAGTAGGTTACTAATACTTTTAGGATTAGGCTGCTATATACAGCATCCATCTATCTTTTAAGCACTTTATCCAATACAGGGTCACAGGGCAACTGGACGAAACACCTTTTGCAGACACACTCACACCCGAACCAATATTCTCTGTATTTCTCAGAAGCCAGTTAACCTACATGTACAGTATGTCTCTGGACTGTGGGATGAAACCAGAGCACCTGGTAGAAATCCACAATAGCTTTATTTAAATATATTGTAATGCACATACAATATACAGGGTGCTGGATATGCAATATTTCTATTACATTCCTTATTTTAGGTAAGTTTCATACCATACATGGATAGGGGGTGTAAAAATCAATTTATATTTGGCCATTGTGCAGCATAAAATGATCAAAAGTCTGTAACCTGAATAAGAGATGAGTATAACTGCAATGCAAGGAGAACACATGAAACTGAGCTGTTTCTCCAGATATACTGGCTGTCCTCTAACACTGCTATAATAAAGGATTATTTTGATTTTTAATCAGCGGTGTGAGGCTGACCATGGCACAGGATACAAACTACAAACATTCTGTTGGATGTTGTGGCATAATCTCTACAAAGGATGAAGCTGTGGCCATTATTTATTTGTGATCCAATATGGATCTAAACGGGTTTTGGTTGTTAAATGGAGGAAAGTTCTGTTGTATTATAACATTTTAACAGAAAACCACACTAAAAATTCATTAAGCAATGTATATTAATAAATATTAATAAAGACCTAAAAGAAATTATAAACAAAAATAAAACGTCTCAGAATCTGCCTTAAAATATACTATAAAATGTTACAAAAAAGGAAGGTAAATTCTGTTCATACAGGTGATTATTTATAATAGAGAATAATGTACTGTATGTCTTCTTTTTATGTGCATTAGAATAATCTTGTGTGTCCGTTCATGTGAGAAGATGAGACAATTGGATTAGTAATTAGTCAAGCGAGCAAATAGTTAAGGAATTTATTAATTGGATGTCCCCTTAGGATACCAACTTTCAGTAAGTACTTAAGAAATGACCTATAGATTCATACACCTTTTCACACCATTACTTTACTCTACATGACAAAATGACAAAGTGGTAGAAAACAGATGAAACAACAATGAAACAATGAAAAGTTTTCAACTGAATACTAAAACAAATCAAATACATAAACAGTCCTTGTGCCTGAGATTTATAACAATGCTTGAAATCACAAAAAAGACAATAGTGAAAAAATATTTATTTCTTATTTCACTTGATATAAGTAATAATAACCCCACAATTTAACATGACCAAAATGAGAACCTGTCCTTTTTGTTCTCTTTTTAATCCTACAGAGTGTGATGGCCTGAACCAGGGCAATTCAGCTTGAAATCTCTCTCCCTACCAGCTAAGCACAGCAGGACACTGCTAGGAGCTGTATGTTGCCATATGCACAGCTTTGCATCCCACATACCACAGCATATGGGAACATACAAAGTGAATGCATTATTTAGCACATCTCCACACAAATTTTCTCATTAATGATGAACAGCACTGAAAAATCAGAACTGAAAGATTTAGTGGGTAGCCAGAATGTTTTAATTTTATTTTTCTAAGGTGCACAATTCCACCGGACTTTTCACTACACAGTCCTCCAACAATAACCTAATTAGAGCACTAAAGAGCAGTATTTTTTCTTACCTGTCTCCTTGAGAAATTTGTAAAACTGTGAAGCTATTTCTCTGTTTTAAACCACATTTGAGACTATATATTTGAATCAGTTCATCCACAAGAAAACAATAACAGAATTTCAGTCTTGTACTTTTTACAAGGTTTTGGCTGTCAAATTTTAAGAGGACTATAAGGAGAATGAATAAGCTAAGGTCTTCATATTGAGGGATGTGTTCTTTGAACATACTGTATGGAGGAAATCCAATTGTGCTATGTCTTTCTGTGATTGACCTACAGTAGTGCAGAGTAAAGGTAATAACAGATAATATTTCTCTGAAGTACCTTTGTGCAAAATGTCAAGAGTAATACAAGAATATTACTGCTGGGATGACAAACATGATCTTTTTAAACTTTTGAGAAGGCGGTATAAGCTTTTCAGGTCTTTTCAACCATAGTATTAGGAAAGTTCACTTGTACATACAGTATAATCAGCAAAATTGGAATAGATTACACTATAATAGACACATAATCAAAATGTTTATCACCCTTATGCGTTTCTATTAATGTTATGCAAAACCAAGTAGAAAGAAATAGTTTCCTCTGTCCCTTTTTATGGCTGATGATAATCAAAACATATACTGTACAGTACAGTGTGAACAGAAATAATTTAATTTACTAATAGGCAAATTAGCTAATTTATTGTTGTTGTGCTGTCTTAAAACAAGTTTAATCAAATAATCATACAGAGCACTAGTCAGCAGTTTTGACTTCTTAAACATCATGACAGTGTGATGAACAGCGTTGTTATTTATCATGTTGTTGTCTGAATCACATATGGAGCACAACAGAAAGCCTGCAGATGCCCACACAGAAGGAGGATGAATATTTCTGTGTGCTGATGCGTTTTTTATTCCACATAAGCACATTTTGTAAAGACCAAAGTGAGTCATTGTTGGGTTTGCTGACTCGATTCCCAGACTCACAGGACTGTTGGAATTGGGGAGGATGGGAAAAGCCAACGGGGCTTTTTATCCACAACAGGCAGTGTTAACTCCACTCCTGTAGCCACAGTAAACTAATGTTACAGTACACGAAGAGAGCAGGATACACTGCGAGTCAAGAGGCTATAGTGAACTGTAATTCGTTCATTCTCACCTCAGAGTCGGTAACAAAGAAGGTAATCGTGCATTTCACATTACAATTTTGGCAAGCAAAGCAGGAGGCAAAATTAAATGGGACATAAAGAAAAAAAAAACTCTTTCATCTACCCTGGCTTTTTTTTTACCCTGTGATTATGCATTAACGTTGCCATACTTTATCAAAGACTGGTTACAAGGAACAGCTTTGTCAATTTTCTGAATAGGAATTTCTCACCTTCTGGGTTGGACAGAGCAAACAGCAGGAGCTGGAAAGTACTGTATGAAACTTAAAAAAAAACATTCAGTCTTGTTCAACTTTTTAGAAGGGTAGCTAATGAGGAGGGGAACTAGGAAGAAATGAGACTGAAATGTTCTGTTAATGTGGTATGCAAAGGGGGCTGTGTGTGCTGCATAGAATTTGGACATGTTCCTGTTATGTTTTCTCATCAAATGACAGAAAAAATTGTAGAGATGTGAAGCTCTATAGCTTATAACACATCATCAAAGCTTTCCCCCCAGCAGCTCTCCAGGTAACAAACTACTGTATTTAATTTCAAATTTCATGGTTTATATTAAAAAATGTTTTCACATAAAAAAAGATTGCTTTTTGTCAAGCCCCATTTAAAATAAACTTAGAATGGATTTATGAAGATGCTTTTGGAACTCACATACGAAGAATAACGAAGGCTAATGATTTGTAAATGTTAACATTATTTTACATAAATACAGCTGAGAAAGAGGGTGAACTATGGAATATTCCAGCAGAAGATTTGGGAGCATAAACATGCATAACAATGCATCATCTGAAGCCTTTTATTCTGATGGAATAGCAGTATTTTTATCTGTGTATTCATCTTCAAATCCAGTCTCACAAATGGTTTATCTTCTGAGCTCCACAGTGTGAATCTCATCTCTCATCATGAAAAACTGATAGACTTGAAACAGGAGTATTATTTTCAGCTGCTAACTCGGGTTAAAAGATCTGATAAATTGCGATTTGGTCATTATTTATTCCTATGAGCTTTTGTCCAGCTAACAGAACTCTGCTTTGTTTTCCTGATGTCTGCACAAAAACTGATGGCAATCACAGTATTACATGATGCATTACCAGCCACAAGAAACATGTTAATACAAAGTGTGTTCACTTACAAATGATAAACTGAAGATGCTATCTATTCTTATTCTATTAGTGCATATGTTATGAATTTGTAGGTCTTTTATGAAGTGAAAATGCAGCTTAGTGAATCACAATGCCATGGCTTGAAAAACTGAAATATAATGTCTCATTATTGCCATATTATACTGAATGCACCCGGCATCCGACAGAGTTTACATTTTATTGTTTCGTAGATGTGCTCTATTGAAATGTAAATTATGTCCTTTCATAATAAAACATGGGAGAGGAAATGTGAAAGCACTCCAAGTCATCGAAGCACAACCGTTTTTCTCCTCCATTGCATGTACAGTATATGACACTTTCTGCTACATGCAAGCAAAAACAGTCCTGATATTCGCAGTGCAATGAGTTTGTCTAGAACTTAGAGTATGAATCAATAGACAGATTTTTGTACCCTAACACTTGTCTCAAATCTGTTGATCTCTGCGTATTCTACAGATGTAGCCTAAACCCTCTCATGGAACTTGATAGTGCAGATCTAGAGTGATGAGAAATTAATGTTCATGCATCTGCAGCACATCATGGCACCACATCAATAACAGTGTGGCTATCACATTTTTCCACACTTCCCTCAGCAGCAGAGCGACAGCTATAGGGAATATATTTGGGGTCCATAAGTCTACTACATATTGCTACCAAGTTCCAAGTTTGTAAGAATTAATTCATCTGATTCAGAAGTGAAAGCTATATATAGCTTCCAACAATTGGTAGACCTCATCAATTTGTTTCTATGTACTGTGATGTTATAAATACTTGTTGGTTTATGGTCAAATCTCCTGAATCTGTAACATACAGTAGCTCATAAAGGCGTTGTACTGTGCAAAAACCACTGAATTTAAGTCGAATTTTACATTTTATTATTGACAAACAGATATGTGTATGCCATATTTTGTGTGCAGAATACCTATAATGTGTGCATGGTGACTTCAACATTACATTCTAAACAATCTAAACTCCATGTAATTCCAGCCATTTAATGTACAGTCACTCTGAATGAATAAGCCAGTCATGAAAAATTGACGGTCTTATTATGAAGTTAATTATTTGGAATTCAGATTTGGATGACCCACTGGAATAGTTTTGGTTTGATGGATTTAAGTTAGATCCACACAAGTAGCTCCTTTAACTTCTTTGTCAGACAGATATCTCATTCCAAACTCAATTTCAATTCAGTAGTAACACCTGCAGTCACTATTATATTTCCTTTATTGCACCGACACTGCAGTTCGCTTTTCTAAAATAAAAAACAAAAGAGTAGTGAAAAAAGACATTACACCTTTCAACAGTTTGAAATCCTCTAGCTTTACATCATGATGTCTTTGAAGTTTGAGTCAGTGCATCTTTTTTTTTTTAATGTGTCACCTGCTTCAGAACACTGTCAACATCAAAGAGACTGTCAAACAACCAACAGGGGATGGCAGGTGTCCATTTTTGTCACCCAAGATGAAATACATGAAACGCCTAAAGATTTTAAAAATATTTTCTGAATAGTGGAAAGTATTCTGCATTTACAACAACAATATGATAAAATCGTGCTAGAATCGAATATTGTTATTACAGAACAATCAGCACTTATGGCTGATTACTGCTTGTAGTAGGAGTGAACGCTGAAAAGGAAAAAATGTCTTTCGAAAAGAAATAAAACTGCTCATAGTTTTATAAGATAGGGAATGAGGATGGATACTTCTAGATTATATTGCTTTATTACCTCTACTGTGCCCTTAATTTTATACCCTGAAGTTTATGCCCTGAATATACTGTATCTTTAATTTTAATAGGTTATGTTGTATTATTAGATTTGGCCTTTCGCACTAGTAGTTCTAGATTTGAGACTCAGAGCTAACTCTGAAAGTGTTATTTTGTGCCAGTGGGATAAAACAACATTATTAAATAAAGCACCTTATTTAAGTTATGGCATATTTTATTTACATCACAAGGTTTCCTTTGTCTCTGGATTCACATTTAAATATGCACTTCAAAAGTCCCTTTCTCCTACAAAACATTTCTAGTCATCTGTAAGGATAGCCAATGGATACAAAAAATACAATAAAATAAAATGTACTGTACCAGCCATGAGCACTAGAATGGAAAGGAACAACAGCCTCCAGAGAAAAAGGATTTTTCATAGAACAAAGAGCTGAAAATGAGCTTTAATAATTAAACTAGAAACAAGAGCTGGAGAGAAATGAGGTGAGGGGTGATGGGACTGTTCTACAGTGGCAACCCAGTTTCAGGCAGAGCCAAGACTGCCCGGTGAGCAGAAAGACCTCATAACACAGGCTCCATGGCATGAAAAATGCAGCGTCCTTTCACTATACAGTATTTCCCTTGCCACAGCTCAATGGAACTTTCTCTTTGCAGTGAGATGTCACACATTTTAAAGCAACACTGCAAAGTTAATTAACTATAATTGGAAAGTGAAGGAAATGTGATGGAGACAATGAAAAATATCACAGTTTGTTGTCAGACTATTAAAGGAAACAAAAAAAAACTGCCTGATCCTTTCTGTTGGTTTAAGAAAACTCCCTCTCTCCCTGTAAAGACTTTGATTGAATCTCATTGCCAAATAATGGCAGTTATATAGATTTTTTTTCTCCCTGCTTTCATTGTGGTTTATGCAGTACTGTAGTACAAAGACAAAGAAAATGTTCCAATGTTTCTCATGTTTTTAATGCGGCGTTAAGTCAAAGGCATTTAAATACAATCCAAAGAATCAAATCTCTGTTATTGCTTTTTGTCTTCTATTTGGCCTGGAAGAGAATAAATTAAACACTTGTTGAACTACTTGAAAAATGTGCTCCATGTTAAAAAATGAGCTTGGTTCAATTACTTTTACAATGATTCTAGAACATTGATGAACGTGCGATATACAGTTCAGATACTGTACATACTGTATGAACTGCATACATACAGTTTACATTATAAGGCAAGTGACTATTTCTGAACCCTGAAAAATATTGTAATGTTTTAATGTGTTATAATTAAAAATAAGTATCAATCAAATACCAAATATTGGGTCCTGACGCCAGCTTGTTCTGATGTTATACACCCCCTATAGTCAGGGAAAACTGAGTATAACATGGCACATGTTTTCTCAGTTTCTCCATCTTAGTAACAGGAGGCTTAAACAGGAGGATGACACAACACACAACACTTCACAGATAGATACAGTATGTTGATACTGTATTTACAGATCTCTAAGTGCCAGAGTCGTGCCTTCTACAGACACAGAAAATGCTGAATTCTCCCTATAACTGAGACATAAATACAATACAGGGGGGAAAGGGAACGTTTATCTTATAAATGAAAAGGATGCTATTCAGGACTAAATCACTTCTTAGAAAAAAAGATCTTAAACAAAGAGGTCCTCTTTTAATGTTGAAAATAGCTTGGCAAATTCTCTCACTGCTGTTTCTTCTCTCCTGAATTTTTCCCCTGTCTTCTTCCCTTTTCTACCTTCTTTTCTGTTTCTGCATGGTCTTTTCTCTTGTCCCTGTAGCCTACCCTGCCTATGGCCATGCTTGCTGTATCTCTTGAAGGCTGACTTAATGAATTAACTGCAACTGGACTATCCATCCATCCGTTTTCTAACTATGTTATTTAAGACAGGGTCGAGGGGGAGCTGGAGCTTAAACTGCCAAGCAATGGGAGCAAGGCAGGATACACCTGGGTGGGATACCAGTCCATCACAGGGCACACACAGACACAAACACAGACACAGACATGCACACACTTACACCTATCCAACTGCAGAAATTGGACTGGAGAAAACCCACTTGAGCACCGGAAGAACATATAAACTCCAAGCAGACAGCACCCCAAGTCCAGTATTGTAGTCGGGGCCCCAATGCTAACCAATGTGCCACAGTGCTACTCACAATTGGTCTTATCATGGTTAAATATGAGTAGTTATTTGGTCACATAGACCTGTGGAACTTTAACTAATCTCAGTTTACTTTATATTGTTTCAAAATTGATCTAATTCAATGACAATTATCAGATAGTGCTGATGCTGACAAAGTTCCAACGCATAGCTGGGGAGCCCTAGGAGAACTACGATTACTACATTCAGATGTTTTTTATTGCTTGATTTATGTTAACTGCTGTATCTTTTGCAGTTTTATTCAGTGTTTAAAAGATTGTATTTTGTCATTTTCTGAAATGTATTATATACTGTAATTCTGTTGCATAACTGCAAATTTGTTTTGAATGTAAGTCATGTTGGGTAAAGATAACTACTATAAATTAATTGATGAAAGAACCTGGTCAGACCAACCACATCTTTTAAAAGTGGGCATCTACTGTATATCAGAAAAAGCAGAACTTACAGATTAACTGGAGAATGGAGACAGCTAGATTCCTGAGCTGCCAAAACCAACCCAATTCTGGGAGCTCCTGGGCTGCTGTTATACCACCAGCAGGGAAATCTGGCACAGTCAGAAAATGGCACATTTCATATGACAACAGTGCTCTGAAATATATTTCAAAGAAATCTGTGAGACGGATTAAAGAAAAGTGACCTGCCACACAGAAAAACGATGTTTCTGGTTCCTTATAATGAGACAAGAAGCACTGAAAAATATTTGCCAGAGGAAATGTGCTTCATATAAACATGCATATAGAGGAAAAAACAGTTATCATCAGGTCTCCTAAACCGTCAGTTTTTTGTTGTGAGAAATAACATTTGCGTAACAATTTTATGAATACAAGAAAAGACTGAAGACTGAATACAGTACTTACAATAAAGTAGTGTTTTGAAAATTTATATCTTAATAATTACCTTCTAACTACTAAATAGGCTAGATGCTCCGAACAACCTCCTCTGTTTTGTAGCCTTTCATACATTCTAATGTTATATATTCTCTTGAGTTACAACTTTTGCACCCAGTTCACGAGGAATGACAGCAGCTGACGTTTGTGTGACAGTAGAATTGTTTATTGAATTTAGTGAAAACTTTGGCTTAACTCACTTGGCTGAGGGCCAGCCTCCTGGCTATTGGACAGGGAGGCCAGGACCCCAATGCTTGGTGAAAAGGTGACCAAGAGGTAGCTGCAAAAGTGGAGATGGGCTGGAGGAGGGAATGTAAAAAGTAAGAAAGTAAGAAGAGAGGCTGACGTATGGTGTATATGTCAACTGAGGTGATTATGTCAGGGTTAGGTGCAGGATCCACCAGGTGAGTTTAATTAGTTCGGCTTCCTTCATCCCTTCCAAACCTTTATTTTGAACTCCATTACATGAGTCTTCCACACTGTCATGGGATGGAAGCATCTGTAGATGATGTTGCTCCAGCACTCGTGAGCAAATCAGACAGATGACAGCCTCTGGAAGAATCTTGTTCCAGCTGACATTTTAAAAGTGAGTGAACTTGATGCTTAACATAGAAGATTACAATCTTGCCAGGACACGTACAACAAAAGAAATTCCAAAGATGTTACAGTATTTAAAGAGGGTGCAATGGTGGTGCAGTGGTGCGCATTGTTGCCTTGCAGTGCTGGGTCCAATCCAGGACCTGGGTCGCTATCTGTGTAGAGTTTGTATGTTTTCCTCATGTTCACATGGGTCCCTCAGTCCCAAAACATACTGTTAGGGTAATTGCCAGGCTTCTGGGAAAATTGATCTCAGGTGTGAGTGTTTGCATGTCTGTCAGTGTGTGTCCCGAGTCCCATCTGCATTGTACTCCTTCTTGTGTCTGTTGCTTGCCAGGAAAGGCTCTGATTCCCTCTGCCACCCTGAATAAAATGAAGTGGTTAGAAAATGGATGATTATTTAACCAGCCCCCATTACCCTGATCTGGAAAACAAATCCAGCTATAACAGTACAACTGCCATGAATACAAAATCCTGTATTGTTAGAAATGATCTTTTCTCGGCAATCTGACTTCTTCAGATTTTAAGGAGAAGGGTGAGCAAAGCTGGAAAAGAAGTCAGTGACAACAAGTCGTGTTTTATACTGCCACAAGGTTAATCTAAATACTGTATACCCTTAAGCATCTGATATTTCCTTAGGCAATAGAAGATTTTTTAAGCAGAAAAAAAAACAAAAACAAAGACTGGGAGTACAGGAACAAGGCATTTGCCCTCTTGCTCAGTTGACATCACATTTTATAGTTAACAGTCTTTATCCCACACTTACCATTTTGCTGCCTAACTGCACTTTCAAGAAAAGCCAAACTCCTAATCTCAAAACAATTTGTACAAGAAGAGGAATCTATATGAATACCAAAGAACATCTGAAGAAGATATAAAAGCAAGATCTAGAAGATTTTTTATAGCAGTGTGGCATAAGAATTCAAATTCAATAATCAGTAAGTTCAGAAACTTCGAATAACACTTTATTACCACTCTATTGATGCTTTGTTAATCTACAGATATGAATATATATCCATCAGTTTTATAACTGTTTTATCCAATACAGGGTCACAAGGGAGCCAGAGACTGTACTGGCAAGCAATGGACGCAAGGCAGAATACACCCTGGACAGGTTGCCAGTCCATCACAGGGCACACACACAGACACACACACTCACACCAGGGCCAATTTTTACAAAAGCCAATTAACATACTACTAAATCTGTAGACTTTGGAAGGAAACTGGTGCCCCTGGAGGAAACCCACACAAACGTGGTGAGAACATACATACTCCAAACAGACAGCACCCCAAGTCTAGAACTGAACCCAGGGCCACAGTGCTGCAAGGCAGAAAGTTAACCACTGTGCCACTGACCATGCTGACCGAAGATACGTACATTATAAGTGAAATGTCTAACCCTTTACTAAAACTGTTACGCAACAATCTAAGTGGATTCCATTTCCTGTATATGAAATAAAATGACATAAATTCAGTTTTACACTAAGTGCTTGATGTTTTCTGTAAATAGGAAAGAACAAAAGGGAAACGAGTAGAGACGCATACAAAGACGGCCTAATTCAGCTTAAGCGGCTGAGAAAAGAAGCAATGACAACAGGGGAAATTCTGTAGTTGAGCAAAATACATCACCAGGGATTTAGCCTAGATGAGAAGTGAATGGAAATGGACCCCATCTTCCTCCCAAAAGAATAAAACCATCAAGGTTAAGAACTACTGATGTTTTGTATTGCAATCTGAGTGGTTACAGGCTGAAATGAGTCGCAAGGGCAAAAACATTTGTGGAAAATCACATCCAAAGAGATACTAAGAGAGCATAAATCAATGTCAGATTTGTTTTAGTGCTCATGCACATTCATTGCTTTAGACTCTTTGGTCGAACACACAAGAAATTGGCTTGTGTTGCAATTCAGGTGAAGTCAAGAAGTCTAATGAAGCACTACTTCATTTCCAGCTACTCGGACTATCAAGAGCATTTTGTTCTTGGCTGAAAACCTAAGGACTCAGTTTTGGCCTAACAACATACTGTACCATTACTCTAAAGAAAATCTAACAACAATAATAACAACAACCATGTTGTATCTTCCATCTCTTATGTACACTTGGGGCACAGTCATTCAGTTACTCACAAGGGTGGCATATTGTGCACCATCTGGGCTCCACAGAGCACCCTCTCTGCTCATGCTGTGAGTTCTGTGGTAATAAAGCCTGCAGGCAGGAGTCATTAATAACCATTAAGTCCTCAACCATCTCCATATAGTGAACTCCATTTATAGCAATCAACACTGTCATCACTTCCGAGCCAAGGCAGCGCAAGTAGGACTCATCCCTTCCCATACCCCCCCGCGCTATCAGATGTACTCTCTATTTTGATTACATTTTGCGCTTTTATTGCATTTGAACAGTTTTCTGCCAAGGGGATCACCAGTGGTGCTGCTGCAAATGTGAAGTGCCCTTTTAATAAGAAAGCCATTAAAACAGAGTAAGGACTGGCCTTATTTAAGAGAATGCACGTGGCAGCTTGTAGGTAATCTATCTGACAGGTGTGCCAATCTCTGAGTGGCAGGATTTTCAAAGATCTCCAGGTCTCACTGCAATTAACTCTCCATGTTTGAGATAATTATTAAAAATCCCTCTGCTCTTCACAATCAGAACACAAAAAAAACAGAACAGTAATGTGAAAACGTGATTGTCCTGTATGTAAAACGCATGGCTGGATGGTGAGACAGTAAGACCTGCTGCCTCATAGCTCTTGGATATAGTTTTAAGTTCTCTGCAGGGACACTTTTATGTGGAGTAATATGTTTTGTATTTCATTAAGAGCTCTGTTTTCCTCCCAGCTTTCAAAGATTTGCAGAGTTTGTCTCTGAAATTATACTGCAAGCTTGCATATACTGTATGTTGGACAGGTTTACCATCCATGGTTATTCTAGAATAGTCTCTGGGTAGCCACAATCCCTAATAAGAGTAGTTTTCTGATAGTGTGTGCATGTAATGAAATAGACAGTTAAAAGCCATTCATGAACTAAAATCCAGTGTTGAAATAGAAGTTTTTTGTTTTCCTCTGTGGTAGAAACAACTAATAACGGGAACATTTTATCGCCATTTAAATTGGTAGCTCAAAATCATCTCAATGATGCATTTACAATAATTATAGTTGTACTGTAAGTGCTGTCTTTAATATCACATAAATCATCAGGTTAACGAGAGATTTTTTTAGTATTTATTATTTAGGAAGAAAAGTGAAAGGCTTTTTTATGAAAGGCTTTTCTGACTGGAAAAACACAGAGATGCAATAAAATCATTCTTATGCTAAATTAGTGCTCTTGGATAGGGTTTTAATAAAGCAGGTGTTGATCTGAAAATGCTACAGAGCATTTCAGATTAATATCCCATCCAATATGTGCTGAATAAAAGTGTAAACAAATTAACTTTTTGCAGTGATCTTTATACAAGCAGCATACTTATTGGGAAATCAAAAGCCACTGGCCACCCCCAAAGGCCAGCTTAAGTGTGGACAACCCAACTAAAAATATTTTAATATGTGTTTTTGTTGGACAAAACAAAATTTAATTAAACTTAAAATTAATTTTCTTAATTAGATGAAAAGTCTCAAGCATGATCTTACTATAATTTGATATACGAATATCAACTATGAAAGTTACACTCTCAAGATTTATTGTCAATATATATTTTTTCACCAGAAGAAACTGCAGAGAATGCATGATTATACCATTTAAAAGTGCCCAGTATAATCAAGAAATCAAGTGGTGTCATACTATTTACAATCTATTAATATGTTAATAATGATGTTATAAACTGTTATTTATGGCAAGGATTAGTGGTTTGTTGCCATTATCCAACTGAGATAATATTTGCCATAGAGGTTATTTCTCATCACACTCCTATAGCTTTATTAATATGTTATATATCTAATTTACAGAACATCTGAAACCCCTATGTTTAACACAAAAATATGCAATGGATTCAGTCAATAGACAAGTGATGAGATACTGTATATTCCCAGGAATAAAGGAGTGTCTTACTGACAAACTAAAATAACTTTATTTTGTAGAACTAAGAAGTGTCCTAATACAAGTATGCTAAATCATCAAAGACATTGACAAAATAATTGTTCAGACTCAACAGCAAAACCCACACCAAAATACAGAAGTAGAAACAAAGAATTACATTTAAAATTAAAAACAAGAGGCATTTTTTACACAACGTGAATCCGGAACATTCTACCCAACCACATTGTTTCAGCTTTGGTTTCTTTCAAGAAACAACTGAATCCTAGGATCACTTCACTACTAGCAACCAAACAAGCAACTGTAGATAGGCTGAATGTCCTTCTCTCCTTTGTGATTGAGCTATGCTATTCTTTTCATATCTTGCATTGCATTGGACTGCCAAAGGAGAAGATAAATTAAGAAAAAGTACTTTTTTATAAAAAAAATAAGGAAGATTCGGAAGTTCTATGCAGCACAGTTAATTTCCCTATAAATACTGTAAAAATAAAAAAGATCATTTATAAGTCCCTGTGCTAGTTTTGTCTGACTCATAAACCCCTTTTAACAAAAAAAGATGTTTCAATGTTTTTATCTACTTCACACTTTAAAAATTGGATTGCATCATCTCTATAGGTTTTTGATTTCATATTTTTATCTGTGCTTTGGGCAGAATCCTTTTATATTACCAGTGGCACAAAAAAATTGTGACTACATTTTAGTTACAATACAATACATAAAGCACTTGTGTTTGACAAACTTAAAAAGGATTTTTAGCTCATCTGGTAACTGGCAATCTGGTGTAATATTTAATGACAGCCTTGATGTAAAGTTAATTTCAGCTCATGTCCACATTTCACATTTCACCATTTAAAGTACCATCACACCTAAGCAATCAGTCATGAGAAATAAATCAAATGAATGAATAAGAGTGGTGCTAAATAAGTATATGCTGTGTCTGACACGCTCTTCATCCCTCCTCTAGAGGGCACTCAGACCCTTTTGTGTTAAGTTCATTATCACTTACACCTGTCCCTGGATTCACCGTATTTAAACCCAGTGCTCCGGAAGCTCGGGGCTCTGCATTGGAAGACGGCCGCCCGGAGGCCCAGCTAGCATCAAGCCGCCCTACGTCCGCCTCTTGAAGGCATAGGCTTCTGATCAGCGTCCTGACCAGCTGAGTCCGGGGCTCGGAGCACCTGGCCTCGTCACTCCATTTTTAGTCTCCTTGTTCCATGTCCCTGTTCCTGTTTTTAATCGTTCGGTCTTGGATGGTGTGACAGAGTGCTTGTTATTTTTCTTTCTTTTACAATGTGAAATACTCCATACTTCCCTCTACCCTTCTGGTATGTTTGAGAGAGTGTATGTGATACGAATGAAGTGTGAATGATACTTACCCTTTTTGTTGTGTCCTTAAAATCACTGCAGTGTTTTTCCCCAGTGTTTTTCCCCGTTGGAATATTGTTTTGTGTTGATCAACATGGCCACCAGTCACCTCTCCTGTTTGTAGTATCACACAAATGATCTTAAAGGGAAAGGTTACTGGTGAGCCATCTATAAATAACCGATTTAAGGTTTTGTTTAAGTGAATATATCACGGTTGCATGACTCTGTTAAAATGTATAAGTTTTTTTGGGACGGTTAAATACTTTATTTTGAGCAAACTGCCCATCTCTGTTAAGAAAATGTGAGCGAGTCCCTTTAAGAGGATGGTCCTTAGAATAGGAGGGGCTATAAAAGGGACTGGGAGAGCTCAGTATGGAGGAGGGTGCCTTGGAGGAAAGGTGTGGATACTCCTGTGAGGGTTTTTTTTTTGTTATCCCTATTTTTTTTGGCAATAAATCCAGTTTTGTTTGCATTTGAAGACTGCTTGTGGGAGTTTCTTTTCTTTTGAGCCAAGCCTGGTCACTTGGCCGGTGACAGATGGATTCCCTGGTTTGGGATTTTGGACTGCGCTCCAGATTTCCTACATTGGAGTGTTCCCTGGACTTGTTTGCACTCCCCCCTTGCACCTGATCACTGTCGACACCGCCACCTGTTCGCCATCCCTTCCTTTCCTGACCGTGTTTTCCCTGTTGCCCTTTTCCATTCACTTCTGGATTATACCATCTGAACAGGGTCCTAAACTACGCACTACATGGGAGTCAGGACTGGTTCCTGTGACAGTGTCCTCACAGTTCCAGAATCCTTGGTTTCATTTCTGCCCTTCATCTCCCTGGAGTTCTCTCCACGTTCACAAGGGTTTCCTCCTGGTGTTTCAGTTTCCTCCCACCAAGCAAAGACATGATTGACTAATCTGAGTCGTCCGTTTCTCTGTGGCTTCTCAATGTAGAGAGAGAAGTGATCTCATTCTGGAAGCTCTCAGCGTTGTCTTGTGCCCCATACTTCCAGGTTTGGTTCTATCTGGCCATGATGTCTCACTAAGAAAAGGATAATTCTACACAGACACATCGTTTTGGATCATGAGACATATCAAAGATGAAACTGAGTCATAAAGCGTTATGTTTCTGAGAAATAGTAGGCAAAACTAACAGCAGAGCAATACTATGCCTATGCTATAACATAACTATAATTGGAGTGTAATAAGATTGTAAAGCAGTTACCAAGGACAAGATTTTATAACTTCCATGTCTCAGATATAACAAGGCTCTGTTAGCTGTTCTGTAACTCTTCAACCAGCTTTCCTATTGGAATATAGCTTGGGCCACAAACCATGCATTATCAACAAACCATGGGTTAATCACGAAAAATAAATTGACTTAAATAAACACTGATTTTGTCCAGGAGGTAACCAGCATTTTGTCACCTACACCATACAAAATAAGTAATTTTTTCATTACAATTCAACTGGAAGCACTGAGAACAAACCGATCAAATAATTTACAAATTATATTTCATCGAGTATCTTTCACTAAAACACCAACAATTATGGGTCAAAGAAAATTTAGTTGATAGGCATAATACATCACAGACAGATGTACCATGTATCATGTTTCTACACATGGTGCAAAGAGACTGATATAATTGCTCTACCTGAGTCAAAAGTTAATTTAGCACTCAAGGTAATGAAGGTCGAAGCACAGTTGAACATGTAGGCCATGCGTCATAAATTAGCTCAACATATTGGAGATTATTAATGAGTCAGTATGATTCATGTTGTTGTTATGTATGCATTATGCATAAACTGATGGATAAAGACTAGGTAATTAATTTCAGGCTTTCCAAAGTGAAACTGACCCAGTACTGAACTTCAGGGAGAATGCCCAGAGAATTGTTTTCATCACTCTCTGTAGATATTAGGAAACAAACTAAACAATAACAACAAGGGAAAGGGCATCTCTGACTAAACTTAAGTATGAAATTTTCAGTCGCATACTATTTCATAAATAGCTTTCAATATTACGGAAACACGGATTCATGGTACATTTGAAAATGCTTATTAAGATAACTGATGGCTGCTTTCATAGGGCAAAAATATGTTCCATTCATGGGTTTGCACATCCTTTATAGTCAGACCTTTGAAAACGCAGGTTTTGAGGAAATATAGATGGTATTAAAAAGACATGTGCCACTGACTGAAATGGAAATTTTCCCAGTTTGTTTCATATTAAACTATTAAAAAACAAAGGCTATGGTCAACCCCTCTAGATGACAAGAAATTGCATTGTCGAGCATAACTGAACAAGGAAACAAATGTTCCTGTTTTTTTCTTGTATCTCTTATTTATCCATTGATACAGCACTTTTAATTAAATGTTCGCAGATAGTTGAGTTTTGACTCCTGAGTATTTAAATTATTGTCACTTCCGTAGGGAGAAACTATTCCACTGTTTAACAATTTTACATACTGTATGATATAATCAATCCTGAGTTTCCATCACAGTATTGTCTAATATAGATTTGAAGCTGGCCAAGATGTTGATTCATTTCATCACATAAATTAAAAAGTAATATCCACAGATTTTTTTGTCAATATTTGTGAGAACAGCAGGCAATAAACTAGTTTAATCCACTGTGTGATCCCTGGAAGTAATTCAGAAAAAAACTATAAAAAACAACTGAGTTACACTTTACATTAGCAGCTACAAATAGGATTTTTAGATGGATTAAACACACTTGTAAACTATTAATAAAGTGACATAAATGTGATAATGAAGTGCTGTGATTAATTGAATGTTAATAATAAAGCCCTAATCCTTATCATCACCAGTACAATAACAATAACTGTAATCCTAACCCGAGGATTAGGAGAAAGTAATAATCTGTATAACTAATTGTATCATCACAAATGATGTGTTAATAGATTGTTTATAAACAGCTGTAATGAAAAACAAACCTTAAGTGTGACCAACATTTCTACATTCCTTGGAGAGGTAAAAAATATTAAACTAGACTTTCTGCTTTGCAGATCTGTTATCCAGGTGCACAGATGCTCTTGATTTAACAGTGAACGTAAATTTGCAGGGCTTTTAAATGAAATATATTAAAATGATTTACATGCAAATATATCACATGATTTTCCAAAGAAATGCAGGATATACAGTAAAAGATTCTTAGAGAACATTTACTAAGATGAGAAAACTTACTGAAAGCTCAATATTTGGTACTGTATGTAAGTTCTGTCTTCTAGATGAGCTAATTTACGTTCCTCCAAACTTTTAGTTTTTTTGTTAAGAGCCTGACACTGTATTCAAAGACTGTCCATTGCTTTAGTGCTGTCATAACTGGATTAATTTCTTCTCAATTGTTTGGAAAGCTTTAAAAAGCACTCAGCTTATTAGATTTGAAACCATACAAGGGCCCACGCCTTTGGAGTTTCAGCTGCAATCACTTGCTGTGCTAATGGCCTTTTGTCAGTTTAAAAAACACAGATTTATTTTTAATGCAGTCTGACAGTTTAACATAAATAAAACAGAAGATGACAGAGCATCGTAAACTTATTTTCTCTTTTATATTTTGAGCTTTAACTGAGTTTTCATTTTAAAATATATAACTTCCCTTAAGCACAGAAAGGTTACCAAATGAACCACTTGCAGTTCATGTTTATCAAGGGAAAAAGGGTAATCCACATAAAATCAAGTGACAAGCGATGAAGGCACTCAAACAATCAGAAATGTCAGTCATGGTTTATCTTCATTGCATTAGGGTTACAAATGGCCCAAATTGTTCACACACATTAGCCATCCATCTAGAGAATGTTTGATTATTTTTAGAATTTATTTTCAGAATGTCTGTTAGCCTCAACCTTTTCTTTCCATCACAACTCTCGCTTCTTATCCCACTCTAGAACCTAAATACATGTTAAAATGAAAATCAAAGAAGCCGACACCCCCTCTTTCTGAATGAAAGGAATTATTCCATCTCTTATCTTTTATGATCATCTCATATGTTTAATACAAATTCTGTAATTAAAAACAACCAAAGCCCTAGGTGAGAAGACTCTATTCTAACCTAATACCCCACTCCCACCTTCAACTTCCTTTCATTTTTAGATTTGCATATCTGTGGATGATTAAAGGTGGGCGTTCAGTAACAGGTGGTCAGTAATATGCTAATTGAAGAACATTACAATGAAAATTAACCTAAGTACATCTGAAAAGCTGTGATCTATTCCGCAATCAAAACTCACAATGCAGACCACAATTCCACTTAAATATGTCTTTCTTTTTTAATGCAGCTAAGGAAAATTGAGATATCCACAAACAGCAAGCAAAACATCAAACCATGATCTCAAGTGTCTATAAGCACCTCTGAGCAGCAGCTAATGAGCTATTTATCCCCACATCTGTGTCGGCTGAGCACTGGAGGGTAATCTGAGTATCTTCTCAAACACAGTTTTCTGTGAATGGAACTAATTACAGGCTATTTTGTCCCACACTCTTTGAAGGGTGTCTTGACAATTTCAGTTTCCTATCACCTCAAAGGAGAAACATTAAAATAAAAATTGAACACAACTTGCATAATTACACCAAACAACAAATGATAAAAAGTACTATAGAAAACTCCTAAACACCTAAGGGGAATAGAGGCCTCAGTGATAGAGCTGGGAGAGCCAGAGCACATACTACTGTATATTTTCTGCAGTCCCGGTAGATATAGTATTCTGTACAAACTAAGGCGAAGAAACAAAGGACCCAGATGACCTTACCTTTCTGTAGACAATCATATTTGGAGAATCTTCATCTGGATCTGCTGTTCCCACAGCTGCCTGGTCTTTGGGCGCCTGGGCCATAGCTTCACTCTCCTGACCTCAAAACGAAAACACAAAAATAGCCTGTGAGAGATCCATATACAGTACCTGTCATTTTAGACACACATACTCTTCCTCTAAGAACCAAACTGAGTCATCAAATGCAACCTTAAAATGACCAGGAATTCAGCAGTTGTGCAAACATCAAAAACGAAAGCAAAAACCCCCTTCCTACAGTTCATCTAGTAATGTGTACAATACCATCTTACTGTTGCTTGCTTTCATTTTGGGGAATATACAGTACATTTTTTTAAACTGCTGTATGATTACATTGACTGCTTCTGCGATCACAAGGTCATGTTCTGTGAGGTTTGTCTCTGAAATGACAAACACAGGGGAACAATAAGAATTCATTTTCAGCCTCACTCATAAAAGTACGTTTTGTGAGTCAAATTAATTTATTTGGTTATCTTAACAAATAAGACATCATTATATTAAGGCTATAAAAAAACAGCAGGATTTTCACGTTATTTAAATCAGTTTTATAAGCCAAAAATGACATCAAATAAAAATTTCACTTGTCATTTTGTAAAATGTTGAACCTAAGACTATTAGGAGACAAAGATATCATTTTGATGTCACATACAGATTCAAGTTCCTTTGGAAAGAAGCAGTGGAGACTTTTACATTTAAGAAAAATAAACATAATAATAAACTACCATAAATACGTTTTCCAAACCTTGTCAAGCAACATTGTATTAATGCAATACCTATGCATTACACTGGGGATCCCTTTTTAACAGCCTAGCAACAAATTAAGCAACCTACAGTACCAAATGCAACAACTGTTCTATGAGAATGTATAGCAGACAGATATGAATACTAGGACTGCAGCAAATCAATTAAAAATTTTAATCTGTCATAACTAATCCACTTTCCCAATTTCAAATGTTTAGTAGTTTTTTGCATGCAGTAGTTCTCCTACACTTGCCGAAATATTAGTAAAACAGCATCAGTGGTGAATTGTCAATGTTAATTGAATATAAAACATTAAGTTAGAAAAATGTCAGCCCTGAATTCTTTCTACATAGCGGTCCACTTGAACATGCAAATGCACTGCTGTGTTGGATTATGGAAGAGCACATTACAAGTGGTAGAACAAAGACCGAAGATAGAGCCTTCCTGGAACCACCATGCACACAGGGAATCTAACACAAGCAGTCCATCATCTGTATGGGATCTACTGTATATTTTGTTAGCATCTTTTGCTGCTCACTGTACTGTAAATGTTACAAATTTGACTTGAGACAAATTTGGCTCAACCATTTATATATGGGATTTTAATGTTATAAAAATTGTTGTGATACATTAGTTAGAGGTTTAATTCTTCCACCCTGAATACAGTACACTTGTGGACTCCTGTTTTTCACTTTTGTTATGCAGTCACTATAATAACAAAGGGCTGGTTGACCAAGTGATCTTAAGTGGCTTTGTGGCCCAACCTGACTAGAAGCACACTCCAAACACAGGCTGAGACCTGTACAGTAGTGAAAGTGTGTGGTTTAAACCTTATGGCATTCGCCACCTGTAAGCTGGTGTGCCTCAACGGTTGTGTGGCTGTATATTAATTAAAAAATGGGAGGCACTGTGCTGGGGTATTGCTGCTCCACAATTCTTGGGTTTGATTCTGGACTGGTTGCCTTCTTTGTGGAGTTTGTATATTCTCCCTGTGTTGATGTTTATTTCTTAAGGTGGTCTGATTACCTTACTACCTCCCAAAGACTCACAGGTTAGGTTAGATTGGCTGCTCTACATTGTCCCTATAGGTTTTACCCTCTAGTCCCTATTAGATAAATTACCATGGTGTAATAAGAAATGCATATGGAAGAAGGTTTCAAAATTATTTTTCCCTTTAGACATTAGGGACTTTTAAGAAATACTTATGAAACCCATGGGACTGGTGCTACTGAAATTGGGACTAGTAAAACGCTGTTTGTACATACTGTACACATCTATTCACTTTGTCAACCTGGATTACTGTTGCATGCTGGTCTTAACTTCTTTCCGAGCTGCAGCATCCCTCCTTGAAAAAATGATGACCAGAAAAAAACACAGTATGCTAAATAAAGTTTTACCGCATGAAGATCAAGTCTTAGCGCTAAACACTTCAATACAGCACATACTGTACCCTCTGTTTCTGTAATTGTGTCGGCACACAGAAGATTTGTTCTCTTTGCAAGTGTGGGCCCTACTGTAGGTCTCTGCCACATAGATTCCCAGTGTGTACTATTTACTTACCATACATGACACTTAATTTGTTAGTCTGTATCCACTTTTGTATACAAAATTGAAGTGAAATATTTTCAATAGTTCAGATCCTAGCCACTCTGTGAAGAGCTCCAGTTCATAAAGTCTTCCCTAATGCAGTCAAAACATGTGTCTTGCTGCCAGATGACTTTATTCCCATTACAAAGGATTTACAATCCTAAATTCACACATCCTAGAAATACCATAATTTATGTCCTTTGGCACTTTAATTGTCCATTCTTGCTAAATCAGCGATGGTGGACATATCATCTTAGATAGCTTCACTGTCCTGTGTTGTATCATACAGTATATATGAAATTGTTTTGTCATGACTGTTATTTTAATGTGTCAGAGCTCCATACTCTGCTGGAATCCCCTAGATTCTGTGTAAGTACTTGTTTGAGGTAAGAGAGATCTTTGTAAATACAAATTCTTGGTTGTATCTTTGGCTCTTGCATCTGGTGTCTAACCTGTGCATGTAGAACAGATGAGAAAACCTGAGGATAAGTGCAGTCTCGGCAACCTCAGATCATTTCATTTCATAATTTTTCCAAGTGGCTTTCTTTTTTACCTGTATATTTGCTTTCTAGGTCAAATTTCTTTCATAAACATTTGAACATCATGATTATTGAAATCTGTTTTAGTAAAGGTCACTGTAGTTTTTCAAACTAGTGAAAAAAAAACAAAAACATACAAAGGAAAGTAAAACGATAGATAACCAGCAACCACACTTTGAACAGGCCTCTGCTGTGAATGTTCTTTTTGCAAATCTTAATGGCTTAAAGCAAGATTAAACATAAGGCTGTTACAAATACAAACCAGTTTGGTACAACCAAGAAATGGGGAAACAAGAATGTGACAAAAATAAGATAGGAAACTGAATTCTACTAAAAACGCACGTAAACGCTTTAAAATGGAACTCATTTTTGAAAACAAAACAGTGACTGAAAACGTAAATTCATAGTACAACACTATATGATGATTATCATGCTACATTTCATAACCATGCTAGCATTTTACAAAACGCTTTTAGGTAAGATTTAAATATTATTTCTGGACTGAAATGAATCTTTACCATTAATCTGCACCAAAATGCAAAACATCTGCTATGTACTGGCACCACATAAGATACGTGGAGTATCAGTGGAGTGAAAATGCAGTGTTTTGAAAGGGCCAATTTCTCAGGGATATACTGATTGTTCACTATAAATAAGTGGTGCCCTAGCACAGTTGATCTGTTCTGTAAGCTTTTTCAATCATTGCCATGCTACACTGCAAGCAACAGCCTGTGTGTAAATACCTGCAGAAGGAGTACTGTAATTCCTGTACAGAGCATAATATATAGTTATATATACCAGTATTTATAATATACTTATATGTAATAAGTATGCACTCTTAGGAATAAGAAGAAATGCTCCAACTTCAAATGTAAAACCATCTAAAATCAGTAATCAGTCAAAACACAATCCATTTTTTTAATCTAATTCTAACACACTTACTGTAGAAACTGACAGCCCAGACAAAAAGAACAGGTACTTTCTGAGATGCACTTTATATTAAATCTTGTTCTTCCCAAATACTGAATCATGATAAAAACTAAGTATCTATGTTCATGCAGGGGCATTTTTTTTTCAAATTCTTCAAGACACCTTGATTATTAATTAAAACTAGCCATCAAGCTGTCAAATCAGGCTCCCGGACACACAAATGCATGCACCATCATACAGTATGCACGGTCTAGGAACATATAATTTCTGAAACATTCTCTTCAAAATACAGGTACTACTTCTGGATTTATAGAACGACTGGAAAATAGTTCAAAATGAACTAGATACCTTTGCTGCTACAATGAAAGCAATTGTAACCTTGCAAAAAATATTTAATCTCTCCAATAAAGACCCATGCAAAAAATTCCCCCTCTTAGCTGAGCTGTGTAATTCAATATTTTTGACAGATTCCCAACTGCTTAATGAAGCATCCATTACCTTAGCAACAAAATAATGCCTTGTCCACTCCTCTTTATTTTACTTTCCTTAGCAACAAGCGAAAGGCAGGTTCATGGTACAACAAGCTTGAAAAAAAATAAACAAAATGTCAAGATACAAAATTAGAAACGGTTCTTTTGCAGAGTGCAGTAATTCCTCTCGTGCTTCCTGGTGGATCGTGGTTCGGTTTTGGTGGGTGGTTTTGAGTGGTTTCAGCAGAAGAGGAGTCAGGTAGAAAGATCCTCTTGTATGTGCTTGTGCGTGTGAGAGGGAGAAAGAGTCAGAGAGCTAGCCGGCTGAAGTGTGTCTCCCTTAGTATGTGTCTGTATTGCCAGGCACAGAAACCCTTCTCTGGGAACAGGAAATTTATAGACAGGAGCTACAGCGAGAGAGCAAGAGCAGGAGAGAGAGAGAGAGAGCAAGAGAGAAACGCCAGGATGCGTTGGGAAAAGAAAAGGAGGGCAGAGGTTCAGAACATATTACAGCAGCGCCCACTGATGCTGAAAAGAAGAATTTCTTTTCCTTTTTCTAAAGTGGGATTGACGGTGGAGGCATTAGCTTAGCCAAATTTTAATATGGAAGTAAATCAGTGAAGAAATTGTTATCGGGAGAGACTCATTTCTTTATTGGCTTCTGAGTTTTGTACCAAAGGTGGATTAAGTCACTAGAAAATGAGGAATGCATTTAAAAGCACAGTAACGTTTCTTCTTTATAGACACACGCGCACTTGGGTAGCCATCCAAAGTGAGTGCACGACATATGAGATAGAATCTTCAGCAGAAAATAAAATGACAGGACCTGATTCAAGCATTCATGCTCTAAAACATTGACAAAGTCAATGAGATAGACTTCTTCAGAATCGACAGTGAAATATGAAGTAGACTTAAGTGGAAAGTAGGCAGTTTCTTTACATAAAGACATATCGTGTCCTGAGCACCTCATTCAGCCAAGTAGTTTAAGCTGATATCCTGGCTGCTGTCAAGGAAGGGTTGGATGACATGTTTTGAACATGTTGCTACTAACAACTGAATGAGTGATATGGGCGGAATGGCCTCTTCATGTTCTTTTGATTTCTTAGGCTCAGTTATTCCCAACAACAGGAAACCCCACACTTTAAGCAGCATTAGATAGATGTGGATGTATATACAGTAAATATAATGAATGAGATTGTCAGTTAGTTGGAATGCATCTAAAAATATTTTTTGCAGTGCCTTGCAAAAGTGCACTTCCATTTTGTTAAATTAAAAATGATGCATATACAGATTTTTGAAGGGAACTCTTTATTGGGTTAAATAAGTTAAATGCCAGCAACTGCAAAGAAAAATTTAAAAAAAATGAAGTATGTTAACTACAAAAGTATTCACTCCATTTAATGATATCTAATCTAAATGCAAAGTCGGGTCACACCTCCAGAATCACAACCTTATTTAGTCAGGTCACAAAAATAATTGAATGGGCTCTGTATGTGTGCAAGAATGAACACATACATGAACAAATTTTCATGTACGTTCAGAATACAGTAAATACACCTGTCTCTGTAACCTCCCAGGTAGTGAATTTCAAGCAAATGTTTAACCATGAAAACCAAGATTCAAAATAACTCGGGGTAAAGCTGTGGAAAGTAATAAAAACCTCTATCACAGGAGTGACCTCTATCACAGGATTCTGGAATACAGGCAAAAATAGAGCTTATTCTGTGTGTACATTAAATCATTTAATTTTTAAATAAAGCTTGCAATAACTAAAATCCTAAATTGTTCGGTAAACTACCTTCCACATTTTGAGAGATTTTAACTATGGTAAGAAAGAGATCTGACTTAGGCTTTCCAGATAAGTACTGAAAAAAGGAGTCTCTTCAAGTGGAATTTGGCTAATGGGAGTGTGGTTTCATAGATGCATTATTATTGAACAATTTTAGTGTTCAGCAAAACACTAAACACTTTTTAATCATTGGGACTAAGATTTTTCATTACATTTTCACAACTGAAATGTACAGTACAAATTAAATGCAATTCCATGCTGTATAAGCTTTTTTCCTCAGCAGTATAGTACATGAAACCATTGTGTGTCCAGTGGAGCCAAAATGGTAAGCTGAAATGGCTGAAGTAATTCGTTCCCTGGAGGAAAGTGAGGAAAATGTTTTTTTTTATTAAAATGAGTTCTCCAAACCCCTTAGGAATTTCATCACATCCACACACAGTGAGCTGCAGATATGCAAACACACACTACTGTTACTGCCTTCTGCTTCAGATGTGCTGGGCTCAGAGTTAACTCTAAGAGAATTAACTCTAAGCCTGTCAAATAGATAAATTTGAAAGGGGTGAAACTAAGAGAGATGCTTTTGGATAAGGCACTGTATGTGTTTATCTTTCTTTCAGTTTTGCTTATGTCGCAGGAATGTGGCATTACTCAACATGCTTTTTTATTGTTTTCTGCTTTTTAAAATAATATACTGTTGTATACAGTATATTGAATATCTTTATTATGAGGTATCAGAAATGAATGCTTTCAGTTTACTGCAGTCCTCATTTACCCTCCACTCAACACATTGGTACAGTGTTGTGCCAAATATTAAACAAGACTTCAGTTTAGTGTCAAATTTTAGCTGGACAAAAATACACTGCAGTTTTTTTTACAATAAAGACAAGCTCTGGTTACTAGGAATTCAAGCATAAAACTCTTACTTAAAATACCATTAATCATATCAACCAATATGATATTATATAGTATAATGTACTTGTGTAAGAGTTAGAGTAGTATTATGTACTAGTATAATAATACTATCATACATATAAAATACATAGGGTAATAAGTAATAAGTAAATCTCTTAATATACATATTATGTATTCAGGACCTTGGAGAGCAGAACATTCAAACCTCTACAATATGGGTAGCCTTCTGATTTTCATGTCTCCTGTTTAAACTTATTTTTGCTGAGAACCAAAACTTCTTGCAAAGTAAAAATCAATTTTCTAAACCTTGGGATTTAGTATAATTTGGTATAATTAGGTATTAAGTGTAATGTTCTTTAAAATAACTTGGAGGTCAAAGACTTCAGTGGTACAAAGATTAGGAATGTAAAAATAAGCCTTAATAACCAGACATCTTTACTAATAACAACCTCGGAAGTTCCCATTTACACAAGTCAATATTCTACTGAAAGAATCTGAGGAAACATCCTACTCACAGATATAACGGTGGCCACCCACCCAGTACTTGGGCCCACAACCCTCCAGCAACAACTGCAGAGCTCTCACTACTGCAAAATGATAATACTGATAATACTACAGCTCCATCCATCCATTTTTAAAACACTTTATCCAATACAGGGTCACGGGGGAGCTGGAGCCTATCCCAGCAAGCAAAAGGTGCAAGTAAGATAATGGACAGAAAGCCAGTACATAGCAGGACACACACAGACCCCAGCATTCACACACTCATACCAGAGCCAATTTTCCCAGAATCCAGTTAACCTACCAGTATGTTTTTGGACTGTGGGAGGAAACTGAAGCACCTGGAGGAAACCCTCTTGAACACAGGGAGAATATTCAAACTCCATGTGTATTCAGAAATACACTTACACAACTTGATATGCAATCATGGTTTCTTTCTCACTTTACAATTAACAGCTCGCTTTTGATCAGATTTTTTTATTAACTGTAACCACTACATTTATATAAAATATGCACAATTTGTTTCTATAAATAAGTCTATATTTTTATGTAATAATTATATAAATGGAAATCCAATAAAAACATTGCAAAAGATTTCCTATTTTTTACATACTGAACAATTGTCATTCATAGTAAACATAAAGTATGAAACAGAGAGAGATTCTACAATACTGCATTCTCTGTCTGACAATTAAAAAAAAAACCCAGCTGTTATTTCTTGCCCAAGACTTTCCTCAGCAGACACCTACAGCTTGAACTTTGACCTGACCACTCAAGAATATTCACTTTCTTCCTAAGTCACTCCAGTGTAGCTTTGGTTCACTGTCCTACTGAAAGGTAAATATTTGTCCCAGTTTTGGATCTTTACTTGACTAAAGCAGGCTTTCCTTTCACATTTACATGTACTTTGCTTCATGCAACTACCCTGCAGTCTTGGCAAACTTCCCAATTTCTGCTGATCAGACAAAGCCCCTTAACATACTATCATGCTTCCACTTCCATGCTTGAGAGTAGGGATGTGTTGACTGAGTGATGCACTGTATTGGGTTTGTGCCTGATGTAATGCTGTGCATTTAGACCAAAAATGTCAAATTTTGTCACATCTGACCACAGACCATTTTCAGTTTGCTCAGTAAATGCTTTTTTTCAGTAATGGCTTCCTTCTTGTCACTCATTGAAATTGCCAGCTCATGGATAATTTCTATCATCAGCTATTGAATTCTGTAGCTCTTTCAAAGTCACAGTTGGTCTCATAGTGTCATAACTAGTTTCCTCCTTGCCTGACTGTTTAGTTTGGAGGGACAGCCTGATCTAAGCAGTAGCAGGTATAACATTACAACTTCCATTGTTCAATGATCAGCTTTACTGTGCCCAGAGGGTGTCACTGCCTTTGATTTCTTATACTCTTTTCTCCTGTCCTGTGTCTTTCCGCAACTTTATCCCTCAATCGTATTAAATACTCCTTGGTCTTCATGGTTGAATCTTTGCTTGAATTCACTACCTGACTGAGAAGCCTTACAGAGAAAGGTGGATTTTGACATGAAAAACACAAAAACAACTATTATTTCACATACAAAGAGGACATTCAATCAAATGTACAAGTATAAGTTGGGTCATTGTGTACGCCTGAACTTATTTAGGTTTTCCATAGCAAAGGAGGTGAAAATTTATGTAATTTTTTATTCTTTGTTTTTTTTTTGCAGTTTTTGCTGACCTTAGACTTCTTTCACCCACAAAACTGGTCAGTTTCAACCTTCAGGTTTTGCTTAAAAATATGCCTGTTAAAAAACACACATCATTTGTAATCCAACAAATTGGGACATCTTTGGAAGGAAGTGAATACAGTATGTTTGCAAATCAATGTACAAATAATGGTGAAAAAACACTTTCAAACAGAAAATGAAATATGATATCTAAGAGAAAAACACAGCTTTAGAAAAAAGTCTTTATCTGACAGCAAATATAAGCAAAATCTGTTATTTTGCCAATTCCTTGATCTCTCTCTCTCACTTAAAACCCTTGTGTAAATTAAGCTAGATTCTAAAAGCAGAAACTTTGGATCAGGGTCTCAAACAATAAAACACATTTCTCAGGATTAAATCAAAATTAAAAAATGATAACATTGTATACAGCATATAAACATCAGAAACTCACAATGACAGACAAAGGCTTATCTACCTTTTATTTTACCAAATCACTTCTTTCAAGTATAGTTTCTCAATTACAGTTTCTCTTGAATGGATACTATTAAAAAATCTGTCAGCATTCCACAAGAGGCATCTCAATCGCATTACCTTACAACTGTCCTGAGCCATCCTAAGATCATGCAGCACAGAATTCCAAGTCACTTCATGCTTCTGCTCCTGGTATTGTAAGAACATCTTGATTTTGTCACAGATGATGGAAAGTATAAAAGATCAAAGCCCAGGAACATTTCAATTTGCTTATAGCAATGTAACCTTTGAGTTTAACCTTTATCACAATCGTCCAGTTTCTATCTAATGACTTTACCTGTTCTCCTCCCCAGAGTTCCCACACTCCTGGAATGTTGCATGTCCAAAGCACATTAATTCCAAACCATCAGATTAAGAAATTGGGATGCATGGATGCACAGCATGATGTAATGTATTGAGAACAGTTTTTGATTTGGGCATTAATGTATAGTATGTCTCACCATTAGTGCTGCTAATGTGCTCAGTACCTGTGTTACTGCAATTCCGTTCAACGTAGTGAGAATTGACATCTCCATAACCAAGAGCTAAAACATTTGTTGTCACGTTACAGTTTTCTCAGACCTGATGGAGAATTTCTTCTGGATTCCTTCATCACTTTACCTGCCATCGTCCACCCGAATCCACATCAACCCCTCAGACGAAAGCAATCACACTCAGACTGGCTATGTGCCCTCTGGCTAATGTCAGACTCATCCGCATGTTCCAGGAACTCATCAGCTGTAGACAATTTCATACAAACTCCACTCCTTGCATTTTTGTATTCATCTGTGACAGCCTGAAAAAACGCAATATTTCCAGCTTGTCAATCTGATGTGTTCCGCACATACAGTAACTCAACACTTGCCCGGTCTTGACCCAAATCCTTTTGCACAGGCTGCAATTGACAGGTATACATAAGGTAGATAGACAGGAGGGTATGTGGAGTACTGCGTTATCTTTATACCAGTGCTGTTCCACTAGGGTATTCGTCACCAACTACAGTATTCTCACATTTTATATAAGAAAAGCAGAGGTTCAAAAGAGTTGAAATATATAAATGGAGCATTTACTGTATTCACAATGCACAGTCCTCCAGAAAGAGTTCAGTAAGGCACACCTGAACTTCCCTTCTCTCATGAACCAAGCAAAACATTCCAGACAGGGAGCTACTCAATCCCTCTCCAAATATTAAGTCTGCCTTCATTTTGGTATGCTTATGGTAACTGTAGAAGGGTGTCCTGTTATTTTAAATTCTGTAATTCTGTCCTTACAACAATGAATGCCCCCTTTAAGCAGTGAGAGGGATCATCTGCAAAAGCTGCTCAATGGAAGGCTGCCCATCTCAACCAGGCCATGAAATTAATTCCTAAAACCCAGAGTCTGTCTACACTGTTTCAACAACCTTGAAAACTATAGCCATAAATAAGATAATCTTAGCTCCAAGCACCTGCAATACAGTGTCATGCCATATTTAGCCAGACTATCACACTGGACACAGGGACTCAGTCTGCCAGTATTGCACCTTGCTCTGTATGTTTCCCTACCTAAAACCAAATGCAGTTCAGACAAAAGCTGTGGCCCTTATGGTGTGATTTCCAAACCAGATTTCTTCATACCATGGAATTTAATGCATAGAACATTTTGTTCCATAATAGGAACAAAAAGTGTTGTAAAACAGGACAATTTATGGATTGAATTAAGGTTCTTGCTTCAAAAAAAGGAAAAATGTTACACTGTACTCTTAGCACTGCACAGAACAAAGTCATATTTGTAACAAGTACAGTGAGTCCAGAAAACAGGAGGGTGATATTTTTTCCCTTTCCTGTACTTACTACTTTCCAAATCCTCTTCTGGCATGGATTAAAATGATACCTCCTGTAGCGTGCTGTGAGCAGGGATGTTTGACCATTCCTCCAAGCAATCTCTAGATCCTTCATATGCTTATGTTTGGTTTCCATTTGTGAACTGACTTAAGTTTTGAACTCAAGAAATGTGCAATAGAACAGTCAAGAGTATTTACAGTACTTTTGGAGATGTTAATTATTTCTTAGTCAGTTCAACTGTAGTCACAGTGAAAAAGGTTGGAGCTTCTTGGCTAAGGAAGCAGATTTCCTGGATTTTTGGCTAAAATATCCTTGTACGTGTCGGAGTTCCTGATTTCCTCCATCTTAACGGGGATCCAGAATCCATATACAAGAAAGAACATCAAAACATAACAGATCCCCAACTATATTTCACAGTGGGATTGAATATTTTCTCAACATGAACTTCACCATTTTTAACACCAAACATAATATTAAGCCTATCCAAAATGCTCACTTTAGATGTCATCAAACTGTAAGACATGATTGCAATTGATATCCAGATGGTTTACCCTCATAAGAGGCTGTAGGTTTGCAACATGGCTATCAATGCCAACCACATTAATGCAGGCAACAAATGGTACTTTTTTTGTATCCGGAAGCTTGTCTTGCAGCTTGTTGTGTTGTGATGAGTGCAGTTAATCTCTGCCGTAGCGAGGACTAAATCACTGTTTTTTGCTGAATCAGACCACATACACCACCCCCTAGGCAGAGGCAATTTCTGAGATCTTCAGCCACAAAAGAATTCTGTGTGAAGAGGCCTGTTACAATGGCAAAATACACCACTATAGGTTGCAACTATACCAGCAGCCCTCTTTTCTTAAGAATGGACACCTCAGTGAAAAGTGGTAGGTTCAGCTTTTTGTGGATTTTTTATAGCCATCCTCCAGCATATGGAGGTCAATGACCGTTTGCCTACAGTCTTTGGAGAGCTTTCTGACTTTAACTATGATAATGCATTCTACTGCTTAATGTATTCTGTATTTTACCTCCTTTTATAACTCAAGGAAATATGAAACCTCTGGAGGCCTCTGTATAGTTCTAGAGACTTCCATTTCAATACCAAAGTGCAGAATGTTAATGTAGTTCTCTTTTTGTTGTATTTTAATTTGAAGAAAAACCTAGAAGTTCAAATAAATGTGGCCTTTGTGTTTTATGGAATTATTTATGACAAATACTGGATGACTTTGCTCTGTGCAAAGCTATTATTACAGTATAATATTTTTAGAATTTGTTTAAAGACATTATCCAAACCATAACTCACTGTCATATTTCTTGTTCCTATTTCAGCAAGGATATGACTAAATCTGTAAAGGTATACTGTGTATCAAAATAAACTTATCATACTATTTACAGTGCTGTACAAATGTATTCTGACCTTGGCCAGTTTTCATACTTTGTTGCTTTAAACTTGCAGTCATGACACTGTGAAGTAGCAATTAGTATTTGTTAAATAACTAACCTACCCCACACATTCAAAGCAAAAGAATAAAATGAAAGAAGTAGATAATTAATGTGAAGGAAAAATGGAAAATTCATGATTGCAAAAGTATTCAAGCCATTTGCTGTGGCAAGCCTAAGTCAATTTAGGTGCACAAAATTACCCTAACAAGCCACATAATTAGTTGAGTGGCCTCTGTCTGTATGCCATAATAGTGATGCAATTATTTCAGAATAAATACATCTGTCTCTGTAAGGTCCTTCAGTCAGGTGGTGAATTTCCAGTACAAATTCAAATGAAGACTAAAGACCTTACAAAGCAAATCAGGGACAAATGTAGAAAGGGAAATCCCAATGGTGGAGCCTTGTTAGGGATGCCACAGTGAGGCCAATGGCCGCCCTGAAAGAGTTCTATGGCTGTGATGGGTCAACCATATCCCAGTCACTCCACAAAGTGGCCTGGATGGCAAAGTGGAAGACCCAGCTGAAGTATATTTAGCACATTCCAGAGATGAATATAGTTTAAATACCTACTGTAATACCTAGAGTTCATATTTACTGTAGCAAGCTGGTTTCAACGTTTTAAAGAGAGAGTCAGAGCAGCTACTTCCTTGCTGTTCAACAAGATTTGATAAATATTAGGTAAACATAAAACTAAATATGCCCGATGAACATAAATGTCTCATTTTGTAGCAACACTAATTTTATCACCTGTTGTACTGTACAGTAAAGTTGAACTGCGTTTCTTTTTAAATACTGTACCTACATAAAAATAAATACAGCCAAAAGAAAATAAGAAAGGGAGAGAGAACAAAGGGAGAAAGCCATCTGGTTGTCAGCAGTTTAATCATTCTTGACCCCCATCAAGATGATTTCTCCCAGAGTCTCAGCATTCATATCTAATATCATCACTGTGGCACATCATCTACAGGCATAACTTCAGTTGGCTTTAAGAACGAAAGTTTTAATATTCCAGGAATGTGCGTACAGCCTTCAATGTTAAGAGTCTGTGTCCTTCCAGTGGCAAAAAAAATAAAATTATATATAAGAAAACTGCACTTAAGCCAATATCAGAGGTAGTCCTAAACAACATCACCACCAGTCTTTAATCTTAGTATGCAGCTCCTGTTGAAGCCTGTCAATTTAGACTTGGCAAAACTGCACCAATAGCATTCTATCAATCAACTGCACTTGTAATTATGGGACAACGTAGTGTAATGATTTTTAAATTTCTTAATTTGTCTTTTTCCATTACAGAAATAAAATGACTATTATTAACGTGTGATGGTTGCAGTCAATCACTGCAACCAACCCAGGAAATATTTAGCAGTATATAATGGGTAAGGTACTATATAAACCAAGTGATATACAGTAGTATATAGATGAAATGTTGTGGGTGAGGCAGCTCATCTGAGTTACATTGAATAAAAATAGTATATAATCTAGGTATGAAATATATTTGGAAGACTACACACACCATAGAACAGACAAAGAATGACGCATGACTAAACTGGAAACTTGGAATGGCACTCCCCTCCATTCCCCACCCAAAGACACAAGTGAGAGATGACTCCATTTCCATTTGGTTGTTCTTCGTTTCCTCCAATACTGCATTGTGCTTTTGGATTCCCCAACCCTTGCGGGCTACAAGGATGAAGGCTCTTGAGGAGGGAGAAATCTTTTCTTTTTTTCTATTTATGCAGCTTGGACTTTATGTATGTCCACTAATGAGAGAGACAGAGAAATTAAATAGCAAAATAAAAGTTCTTTTTCATCCCATGCTGCTTCCACTGCATTATCCAAGAAATACTGTACAGTTAATGCAAAAGAGGTTTATCGTTCTGTAGGCAGTGGAATATGCCAAGTATACATTCCTGAATTGTGAAACAGTGGTACAGTGGTTAGCATTGGAGCCCTTGAGGGGAGAATGGACACAGCCAAAGGTGTTTCCATCAAGTACTGACTTAGGCTCTGAGCTTACAAAAATGGTAAATCCAATTTGTAAGCTTTCTTTGTAGATTGTGCTTACATTTAACTTGTAACCATCAATCTCAGAGAGATCACAGTTTAAAATAAAAAACGAAAAAATATAAATATACATTATTTCTACATCATTACAGTTTGATAATTGTAGCAGTGTAATAACTTACTGTATGCAAGGCACTGAATACAATATGAACACTGGATATTATTTACACATTTGATATTATCTAAGGAATACTAGTAAATCCCACCTGACATTTGAGGACAAACGTTCCTATAATAAACCTTGCAACAGTAATGGAGGAAAAAAACAACAACAAAAAGCTAGTGAATGTGTAGATATAGTGCAAAGGTTTGCATACATACATAATGACATAGTTTACATTGGCATATAGCGAATACAAAATGAATTTTTACTGCAGCTAATAAATCAGTAATCTCTCTTACATATAAGAGAAAATGGATAGCAGGCATCTCTTAAAACGACAGGACTGTAGATCAAGGCCGTCAAGCTAAGTATGGATCAATCTCTGAAAAGTATGTGGCGTTTGCACATACCACGATACTTTCACTGCAAAAGCTGTCCATTTAATGTATTTACTCCCATACGGTATTTGTGAGTTCAGCAGAGTGCATTATGAAGCAAAAATGGAGAAGTCAGCAAATTAAGCACCAAAGATAAAGGCTGTTAGAGATTAACTGCTATGTCTTAATGCACTAGGCGGCATGGCAGCCTCCCTGGGTAGCAGCCACTTGTGGAGAGACAAATGGAAATCTTTTCTTGGGCAAGGAGGAAGTGCTGCAGTGCAGCAGAATTCCTTAACCCTTTAATTCAGCCAAATAACCCACAGCCGTCTAGAGCATAAAAGAAGAAACTACCAAATCTGGAAACTATCATACTTCTTATTTTATCTCATCTCTCTGTTTCATTGACTTAGTGTCTCTTATTTTTATGGCTCACACCTATACGCAGACACACATATTGTGTCTATATGTATGTTTACTCTGTTCTGTCACAAAACAAAATAAGCAAATAAAAGGCAAGACTTCACATGAGTCAGTTTCTTACAGCCAAAGATCTTGCTGAGCAAGAGACAGTGTGAGAGACTATTGGTCCCGGACACTCTCAGGAAAACTTCAGAATTTCGGAATCGTACCACAAAAAGACCCCTTATTAGAATCAATATTTATTTAGTGCAACAGCCAATTTGTTCATCTGTACTGTTCCGTGGATATACAGTGCCCTCTAGACGTATTCATAGCCCTAATGAAACAGGAACAAATTAAAATCCCTATTTTGGTGTTTGGCCTCCTGTTTCCTTGAGACAGACATTCATTTGCAGCATTCATGCATAATCACATAGTCACTGAAGTTCCGAGGTGGAGGAAAACCAGGACTACAATCCCTTTGTTGCAGCTGTTTCTTAAGAATTTGACTGTACAAAATAGCAGCCGATAAAATATTCCTCGAGAACTTTCATTGAAATATAGGCGATTTTGTTGAGCCGCAGAGATGTGGAATTACTACAATAATAGATGCCGATTTCAAAACCCAAAGTAAAACATCTCTCCGTAGTCCTGGGATGGAGCACTTTATGTGGCTGCTGGTTCGAGGGTTTGAAAGCGCAAGCAAAACGGAATTCCCAGATTGGCTTTTCCTTCCTTGTTCAGTGAAGCGCTGCTTTTTGTAATCTAGTACAAATGTACATACCCAAGAATTTTGTGCAAGTCATTTAAGTCATTTAACCTTCTAACCTTTTAAAGAGCTGACTTCATTTTTAAGGATAGAAGCAAAAACAATTTTTCTGTATGAATGATTTAACATGATAGATGGATAGAATGACAATGTCAAATGATAGGTCATACTGCATTTATTCTACTGCTGTTGTTTAGCTAAAAAAGATTGAATGAGAAACGTTTACCTTTTGGTCTGAACAGAACAAATTGCAGTTTAGCTTTTGCATGTAATATAGTGCAAAACTAAGCAATTGCATTCTTTCAAACAATAGTCTCACAAACTTTGGATACATATCAGCCTATTCATCTGGCTCTGCTGTAATTGATAAGCACTAATGGACACAGACTGAGCCAAAGAAAATGCATTTACGGTCTGTCTTTGTAAACAGTAATGTATTCTCAAAGATGGGAGTAAATTGTAATAGCAAATCTAAGCTCTTCAAAATGGGGGATCAGAAACAGACAATGTTTAAAATATTTGTTTGAAATGTTTAAGTACCTTATTACACACTCAGTATTTAGGTTAATAAAGTGAGTGTAATACTGAATGATACCAGTAGGTGGCACGTGTACATTTTTGCACATATTGTTTGGTAGGCCTAAAGTGTATGTTCTTTAAATAAGGTTTGTGAGTTTGTTTTGGCTGCTCAGCTTGTCCAAGGAATGAAGTTAAGTTAGCAGCTCTTTACTCTTTACTTTCATATTTGTCACATTTAAAAAAAAGATCACTGGGTAAAGTAGTACTTGTCCAATATAAATTCTTTAATGTTATAAAGATCATCATGCTTCATCATATGTGAGGAATAATGAACTGCTTTACCCTGACAGAGCTTACACATTTCAAATCAGAACAGAAAAAATGCCATGTGATCAAAGAGCTGGCGAAAAGAGCCCACGAGCTTTAGGACTAGAGTCTGTGTTCATCACGAACTTCAAGACGTTATATTTAATGAGTCAGAACCTGCTACAGCTTAAGTGTGATGTGCTTCCCTCAGAAGTGGCCTTTTTTGTGTAATCTTTGGATTTCTCCTATGACGCTTTAGTGCCGCAGCTAATTAAAGGCAGCTCCATTCTGAGCTGCTGGGTCATTATCTTCATTTCTCCAGCTGCCTCCTCTACTAATCAGAGGAGGCTGCATGATTATGCCTCAGATGAGGGCTATGTTGCTAAGAAACAAGCTATAAATTTAGTGTGCATTCAAGAGCTCCAGCGTCTTCCCACTGTTCTCCTGTCTTTCTTTCTGCTTCCATATGGCTGTGGGTGTATAGTGCATTTAACACCTCTATGAGGTGCCCCATTGACCCCAGACCCATCAATAGAATCACACCTCCTTTAATGCCTATAGATTAACTCAGTGAACAGCTTCTTTAACTAGCTGCCAGGTCATTTTTAGATGCCACTACATTTAAATATAAAAACGTTCTTTTTGATTGAACAAGGAAAAGAGAAAACAAGTTACTGCAAAATTATCCATATAGTCATGTCCTGTTTGCCAAATGACCATTAATTGATCAATACACAGTAGAACAGCATGGAATGAGATGTTTGAGTGGCTGTTGACTCCACTGAACCAAACCACGGATGCAGGCTGGACAAGTGGGTCTTATGAATGTTCATGTTAAACAAACAAGGAACAGAGAACATAGGCGGAAATTACAAAGAGGTGCATGTAAGACTGAGAACAAGAGACACCTCTTTTCACAAGGGACAACATGAGTCCGAGCAACCAGACATTAAAGCTGACATGATGAGATCCTTCAGGAAACTCTTTTTTAATTGATACAAGGATTTCAATAACAGCAACTGATGAGTGGAATGACCTGTTTTCATCTTCGTATGTTCTCTAACTTGATCACCCATTCATGACAATAACCCTTAGAATTTGTGATGCTAGAGAAGCTCTATTAATTATTGGAAAACTGTTGTACTACTACTATATTTAATATAAATCGCCGGTAACCATATTTATCAAGCTTCTAAATTCTATATAACATGATAAGGCAGTTCTTTAAGACCAAAAAACAGAGAATAAAGAGAAATTGCAAAAAATAACCTTAGGAACATATTCACAAAAAACCTGAATATATTAAACAAAAATCTTCTTACTCAAAGACAAGAGACAACAATAACCTATGAAATCACAGTCCTTTAAAACTATAATCTACAGCAGCTACTGTAATCCATAGTTTGCATATTTCAATTACTATGCTACAATGCTGCAGTCTGCAGTTCTGTATTTTTATTTTTATATACCCTTAAATGTTTTCCCCACAATACATAACATTACGTGTAGTCTTTTGTCCCTGCCATCATCTTCAGATCTGTTAGCGATCAACCAGTCTCATGGGATCTGAGATACATTTTTACCAAAGCACAAGGCACAAGAGAAAAGCAGGGGAAAAGCTGTACCTATACACATTTAAATGATCTACCTGTGCTGTGATTTTCATGTGAATGATTAGAACAACACGTTGATATCATGAGTTGATAATGTGTGATGTCAAAACACATTGACGCATTTAGAAAGATTTTTTTTCCCACCTTGGACCTAGGATATTCATAAATTCAATTTTGTATCCTAAGAGCTATTCTGTTCAGTGGCAGAGATTCCCCTGTGATTAACAAAAAGCAAAATATAAAGGCTTGCAGGCATTTCTGTGGGTGCACTTTACTGTATCAAAAATATTATGCCAGTACCAGTACATACAGTAGCTGCTGTAGTTAGAACTAAAACTATTAAGTCCTTAGGCTCTATAGCCAACTAAGTACACACAACAGAATTTAATACTGTGATTTAAACCTTTGGTTCCGAGTAAAATGACAGAAAAAATATTATAATTATCCAGCAGATCCACAACAAAAGAGTATATTGTGCATTGATTTCATGAACTATAGAACACAGTCCGATTTATTCAGCACGCTGGCTTGAGATAATGCTTGTAATTTGTAGACAAACCAATGCAATTGAGTCTTAGCATTACACGCGTCCAGTGGGCTCCATCTGTCCAAGTTTAAGTCCATTAGCAATACCTACTTCATATGTAATGCCTCTATTTTGGTATGAAGAACCTCCCCATTTGAGTGATACTGGTATATTCAATGGTTTGATGTACAGCTCAAGTCAGCCTCATTATTCTTAAAGCTGACAATGTTAATTATCTTTATTGTTTACAATGCTCCACACGTACTGTAGGTCAGAGGCATTACAGGAAAAATGTGAAATGACATTTTTATAAAGTAAAGAGGAATTCATTAACCTCAGACTTGTTTCGTACAAATAACGGACTAAAACTAGGGCACAGCATACACAATATTCAGTGATCTGAAATAACCCAACATTCTGTGTCTGGAGAATGACGAGGACTGTTTAGAAGAATAATACTGTGGTGCAAAAGTAGAATCGACTGCAATTAGGTCAGAACCAATAAAATGTAGAAATGCCTTTTTGACTTGGTGAAGAACGCTTGCAAACTTTACCTCTCTTGTGAAACGCCATAATAATCTATTTGAGAGATCTATAAAGCGTTCTACGATTATGACGTTGAGATGAGACCATGTAAGAAAATGATCTTTTGGTATTTGAATTTGTATTAAAGTGCATCATTAGAAAAGAGCAGATTAAAATATTACACCCTTAGGATTTAGAAGTCAATTAAAAAAAGATGAGATGCTTACCTCTGAACGTGGACTGATTAATCAAATCATGAGCTTGACAGGAAGAAGAGATTTTCTGAGATGATGAACTTTCAGAGTTCAGGTACAGAAAATTCCTTTAACTTGAGGCAGAACTGGAATCCATCAACACTGAAGAGCTGATGAGGCAGGTTCTCTCACACAACATGAATAATAAAAATCCCCCATGCTCTCTGATAATATTGCACACTTTAAGCAACAATAGGCTAACAAACAAGAGTACTGCTTGTTAGCAAAGTTCTAATACAGGTTTAATTTTTATCCTTAAAAACCCACAAGATTCTCAGTTGTACCGCTAATGTTTTGCACTTATTACATTGACTTTTGAATGGACATTATACATTTCAGAAAGGAGGAGTTCAACAACAACTATCAAAAACTCTTCACTCTTTGCATTGACTCACTGTCAATTTCCTTGCCAGTTAATGAAAATGGCAAATTATATTGTAAACAAAAATTCAGTTTCTCCTTTGATTAACAGCTGTATTACAAATTAGAACTTAGCAACTGGTAGCATATAGAAGGCATTTCAGACCAGAGTAAGGTAAGGATATATACTTATCAAGATAATGTGAGATCTACAGAAAACAATGACAATATAAGGATTACAATTGTCTTGATGATAAAGTACAAGCTTCTTACATAGCTTGTACAAAACTAGCAAAAAGTGATATAGAAGAACTATATAAAAATCTAAAGAAATAAAGATCTTTAATAAAATAAAGATCACATACAGTACAAAGAAAAATAACCTTGAAAACTAAACACTGCACATTTAAAGATTTCAGATGCTTTGTACAAAACAGCAATCAAGACCTGAACTACAAGGAAGAAGAAGTGTTTTGTTCTTCTCTGTACTGATTGCTGACTGTAGATTGCATTTATCAGCTGACACCTGTAGAGCAATACTTAACCACCAGAACTAGAATGCAAAAATAAAGAGAAAAAAACTTCAAATTATTTCTGACTACAAGAAACAAACATCAATATAAAGAAGACAACAAAAGGTCAAACGTCTTGACAGATTAACCAGATTTTTGATAAATGTTCCTTGCACTATTACAGTGATTTGAGTACTACAGTATAATCAAAAACACACAAGAACGTTAGTCAGGCTCTCCTAATGGAACATAAATTAATTTATTGACCTTGTCAGCATCTGAAGAGCACTTTATCCAATACTGCTTGCAAAGATTTATAGATAACGCTGATCAGAAGCCCATAAAACGCCAAAAATTACAGCAGGTCATTTTTTTAAAGAAACTTTAATGCTGTGATCACTGCAAATTTATTTTTATTTAACCTCTACATTTTACAAAAGTCATAGAATATGTAAACAGTACTTTGTTAATTATACTCTTTAAGTGTGCATATAATTTGAATAAGATTTTAAGACATTTTCACTAGGAAAAAAAAAATCAGAAAATACCAAAGCATTTTAAAGGCAGCATGTATAGAAAACAAGCTTAGATTATGTCCACTGACTTTATGTTTATAAATATATACATTTCTGAAGCCACTTGGAGACCCACCATCAAGCTTCCATAAAGGGACAATGGAATAAAACCTAAAATAGCCAATGTGGTTCCACAAAAGTTTAGCTTTTAATAATCATTTGTACAAAACTGACAATGTGCAAAGAAAAGTAAAAACAGGAAAACATTCACATTTCTTTTTTTTAGCAATTTTGATTCTATTTCAACAGAAAGGCAGATCACCCTTGCAAATGCAACTGAACAAATCAACAGCTGAAAATCATGTAAGTTTTAGGTCTATTAAGAAATAACTCGATCACTAAAAACAGGAAAGCTCACTTCTTCAAAAGATGATTGCTTCTCATTGAAATAAAGTTGTAAGGTGCTTTGTCACATTTTACAAATGGCAATATGGAATATGAAAAAAAACAGTTCAACCTAATAATTCTTAATCTGGACAACAACCTTCAAAATGAAAGACCTGTGAAACTCCACGCTCCTAGAAGAGAAGTGTCAGTAGTCTGTAGACAAAATAACGGTCTTTAGCAGAGTTATGATTCCTAGAACAGAACCATTGCTCTAAGAAACTTTCATCACTCTTGGTCAACAATTATAGAAGTGAGAAGATTCCATACCATGGACATGTGGTTTTTATGAAACCTGAATTCCCCCCCACCCAAGTCATTTTCTGAAGATTACTTTTCATGTTTTTTTAAACATGAAAACATTCTTGGCAGAGCCTGTAGTACACACTGCAGTGCAAAATTCTGCAGTGCTGCCTAACTTCAGTGTCAGCCAGAGCCTGTATTGCAAGTACAGTAAGTGTCCTCAAAGTTTTTATAACAATACAATTATTCAGTAAATATATAGTTATTATGTATTTACTCAGTGAATGAAGCTATGATTTTTTTTAATAGGAAGTTTCACAAAATGTTATAAAATATGTGTGAACACAAATTCTTAACAGCATTTTCCCAGTGGAATAGTTTTCTAATATTAGTCCATTTTTATATTTTTAATTTACCAAACAATACTGCAAATTATTACCAATTTGTTATACTTGTGTCTTTAATCCATGTTGTAAATGTCTCGTTTTTTTTATTAGAATTAAAAAAACACACACATTGGCATTACAGGATAACAAACCCAGCTGAACAGTTGCCTACAGTATGTTGGGCTTATTAAAATGCTCTGCACTTGGCATTTCAATTCTTTATCTGCTTTTGGCTATCTTTACTCTCATATCAACAGAAATAATAGCAACCAATACAAAAACAAACCCACAAAACAGATCTTTTTGCAGTCTTGTTTTTCACTTGTGTGGGCTGAATGTGATTCATGACTACTGTTGAGCTGTGTGCTTATGTTATATTACAAGCATGGTTATATACAGTATAGCAGATATTTCTACATGAGCATTGCAGCAAAACAGCATACATTGGAGATAAGGTTATTTAAGGAGGCCTGCTGGGTCACCAGTTTAAACCACTAACAAATCCACAGTTGCAAAAAACTGAAATAAAGAAATAAATAGGGAATATCTATAGTTGGCTCCAAAGAACTAAAAACTAATTATTGAGATGACTTTTTGCCAATCTTCTCTCTGTTCTTACCCCAGTTACTCAAACCCCACATGGGATCTTTTACAAGTCTAGAAAAATGCCATCATCTTCTCCGCTTTACAAATGAACAGTTCTCTCCTCAGGGCCAGCAGCTTTATAGAGAAACAAACTAAGACTATTGTTCTTCTTTGCCCTCCAAACCCCAGCTGCTTTAAATGTCTTAAAGATGAACTGCTCTCTACATTCAGTACCTGATGACTGCTCCTTGAGTGCTTATTCAACGCAGCAGCTGGGGAAAGCAGTCTGGTGAAATGAATAAACTTGGTCAGTTGTGGCCACCATGACAGAACACTCCTGACACTTCTTGTCATTTCGGCAAAAGAATGGATTAAGTATCTTTTAAGAAGAATCAGAAAAGAAAAATAATTCCCAGTCCCAAACCTACTCTTTCTTCTACTACAACAATTATGTCTGTTTCAAGAACACCACCATTTTTAGATTCCCATCTCACAATTTCACTTTCAACAGCTTTCATCCTAAATGTTTAAAATTCAGCCTGGGATTATTTAAATTTTGGACCTTTTCCATTTCATATACTGGGATTAAATGTAAGAGGAAATGGAATTGTGTAATTCCTGACTTTTTTTCTAAAGAATATAGTATTTCAAGGAATACTTTGTAACAGGATATATCACAACCATTTACACTCTTAGGTCTGGATAACAAAAAATTCATTGACCTGCACATTCGAGGGCTGCCCAAGATAAGTAGAAAATAATGTCATGAGGGACAGATCCTTTTTTTTAATATTGCTTAAAGGTGTTGGATCCTGCCCTAACATTGTCTGTGGGCTGAGAATATAAAGAAGGTGTTCTTTTAACAGTGTTGGCAAATTATTTAAAATCAATTAAATAGTAACAGACAAAAAAATGATTTCTTTGAATTATCAAGGTGTGTTTAAAAAGAAAGCAAGACAATGCAGGTTAAAAGACAAGACAGAAACACCTCTAAATGTTAGAGTGCATAAATTGATCAAACATGCCTTGAAATTCAAATTGAGGGACAGGCCTTTATTCCCCTGCCTGTGGTCCACAGTATAAATGAAATGAAAGCACCCCCTGTGGAAGAGTTTACAGTACATTAGTATCTAGAGTCATGATGATTGCTTTTTTCACAAGGTGCAGATTCACAGGACTGAAGGCACAACCTAAGAAGAAAATCACCTGACTTAATGCCACACAAATATTTTTCCTCATTTTCGATTCATGTGACTCCAGTCACCACAGTTTGAATGAATAAGTGATGAAAGCACTTCAGTTCCGATATATTGGTGACAATTTTGGTGAGATATTAGAGTTACAAGTGAAGTTTTCAGAGTGCCACAGAGTTTGTGCGGTAGTCTTATGACAACCAATGACCAGGACAAGCCAAGTCCCATCATAATGAACTTCTTCCTTACTTAACTTTAGAATGTCTATTCTAATGACCACGGAGAACAAAAAAATATAGATTTTTTTCATTTGATTTAATCAAATGTATCAATTTTTGTTACGTAGCCCCCTCCCCCAATTTTGGAATCTCCAGCTGTTAATCAACCACGCTTCCTCCTTCAACAAGGCACAGGAGGGATGAAAACGTGTGGCTCCCCCGATGTGTACACTCTCAGGACACCCTGCCAGCCTCCACCCCTCTGTGGCAAAGTCGCCATTGAACAGAGGAGCTGCAGGTCTCTCCAGGAACACTGCTAGATCCCACACACCTGGAGAGCCACAGGAGCTGCTGCAACACAATACTGCAGCCAATGGAAATGGAAAATGGTTCAGGCCAGTTGTGCCCTACCACAAAGGAAATCCCAGTCACAACTGGCTAAAGACAAAGCTCAGACAGTGACTTACGGAATAGGAACCAATTTTTACGTTATGAGAAAGTGCTGTTACAGGCTTAGATGTCAGGAACCCTCTGAAAAACAACATAACTCAGTTGGACTCCACACAACAAAATATAATATTATCTGTCTCTCTGACCCACGTGACCTTTTGAAGTGTTTCATCAGTTCTGCCTAGAGACAACTGTATTTCCTATCACAACCCTAAACAGAAAACTACAAGGTGACACATCCACACTCCTGTGAAGCATATCCAGCTCACGATCTCCAGAAAGGAGACATTTGCCACTTAAAGCGGTAAAGAACTTTGGCGGAGATTATTATGAATGGGAAAATAAAGCTTCAACTTTTGCCTTCATCTTAAAAGCACTCAATGTTTTTATCATGTCACATGAAATAAAATCAAACTGCAGTGATATCAGACTTCTTGTAACAACAGCTGTTCCGAGAATGTCAATATATGATTACGAGCTGAGACAAAACAAGGATATCCTTTAGTGCTATCAACCTTGCAAGGATCAGATTTCTCTGTGGATTTAAAAGATATTCAATTTAGATATTTTTTTAACCATTTTGACTTTTATAGAGCACAGTACATCATTTTTATGTCAATAGATGGTGCATCCGTTTTAACATCTTAAGACAGGAATTGCACAACTACAAATATTGCAAACATACTAAAAACATTTTTTGATAATAAGATCCATTTAGATTATACCAATGATCCATCTAAAATCACTTTTCTTTTATTTTAGACATTATTTGAAACTTTACATGTTAGAACCAGATATCTTTTTTGTTTAGAATACAAAAAATACATTTGAAAATGATAAGTTCCATAACTAGCTTATCCATATACTGTATTAAAAGTCAAATATCAACATTCGTTACTGAAGTACTGACAAAGGACACTTTCAATTCATTACCTCCTTCAGAATGATACCACAGACCACTGAGATGCGCTGGCACAGTTTCTTTCACGTACTACTGAAAAACAGATGTAAAACTAGAGCAACCTGTTGGCATAAAATAGTCCTATAACTGTAAAGTAACCCCCTCTCAAGAAAAAGAAAATGATAACAAGAAGCTCCTCTGCTATTGCTTTTTAAGATTTAAATCACCATTACAATTTAATTACCAATTATAGCCTTGATTAGCATCATCATCATTTTACTATATGGCACCCAAAGCAATATCTTTTTGCACAACAAAATGCAATAATGTGAACTGGAACGTTTTTGTTGTTTATGTGACATGAGAAGCTGGAGAGCAATGCAGAACTGTACAGCTGGAATGTACAGCAGGAATGCACCCAAAAAAACTTTGAAGTCAAACATATCACTAAAAACAGCTGCAGTCTAAGCCAATGGGGCATTGCACTGGCCACGTCACACCTCAATGTACTGAGGCCAAGAAAGCCTTAACATGTTGCCCAAAACTGCAGAGGGCATTAGATATTCTCCTTTTATCTTTCCTAAAAAATTCTGAATGTCATAGCAGCTTTTTCTGCCTGCATCATCAGACATGTATCAAGAAATAAATTGCTCTAATCATGTGTTTAAGAACACCATCAACAAAAAAGAAAAAAATATACAAAAATATTCCCTCCTGTTGTACTATTAAAAACACAAGACCCTGTGGCTGCCAGCAACAAGTCCTCTGAGCTTGCACGACATTCTACAATGACCCGTGTCTGGAAGCTGGAAAACATCTGGTCATTTTTCTTCACACTGAAATGATTGTAGCAGGACGTAAAAAAGCAACCAGGCAACGTTTGCATGTCATTTTGTCATGTTTGAGGTTTTCTCTGTCTTCTTGCAATCTCATTGGCTGAAAGACTTTATGCCATTTTTAGAAAGGGTTTAGGGGATCCTAAACTCCACGTTGACAGAGAAAAGGCAGCTCCCACAGTGAGAGAGCTTGATATAAGCTGTCCCAAGGAACAGTTTATCTTCCAGATGTGCTGCTGATAAGAATGAAGGAAAACACAGTAGTAGGTTTGCCAACAAAAACAACTTTGAACTTTATGATGAACGGAAGAGTGAACAATCCAGCTTTTGAGGAATTACCAGTGGGATACTTCCATAACAGTTTTGTGAACCAATTTGTATGTAATTTACCATTCATTCCTGTAATGATCAGGTGCAAAATAAAAGGAGAACTTACTGAGCAGTCTTGAAAAAAAACCTTCTGGTTAAAGGTTTATATTGTAAATAACAGAGACAATCTTCAGAGTTTGCGGCCTTTCACATTCAGCTATTTTCCATTTGGAAACAAGTAATAGGCCTCAAAAGAACCTTTTCTAAATTATTTTTTAAGTCATACCATAAATCTACATACATTAGTGCCTCACATTAAGAGGCCTTAGCTCTCTTTCCAACTTCCCCTCATGCCCAGGGGTCTTCCTCTACATCTCTGGAAGCCACAGGACATTTCCTTCACACCCAGCCCTCACTGACAGCGCCTCTGTTCTCCCTCGGTCTGTTTGATCCACAGCTCAGTTCATGTCGATGGTGTTAAAAACCCACTCAGTGAATTTCTTCAGTTTGGCCGAAGCATTCTGAGACTCCTCCTGTAGCCTCTGGTTGTCCTCGCGGAGGCTCTGGACCTGGGCTTGCAAAAGCGCTTTGTCATCTTTTTCCTGTGTCAAAATACAGAAACCCCCTGGGTCAGCCTTACTGTGTCTCTGCTTGGTCAATCTCCCAAAAATCATCACAGTTCTTCTGAGACCCTAAGGCCCTTTCCCTCCATGCCACAATAGCACTGTAACACAACCAATGGATTTCAGTGAATAGACTGGATCTCTATAATAATTCAGCTAATTATTAATAAAGGTGGCAATCCACCCAGACCAGAGCACAAAAATTTAATTTAACTGAGAAGAGCAAAGAATGCTAAACAACAGTCCTGAAAAAGCCTGAAATTCTGCCAAAACTGTAATAACTCCGGTGGTCAAATGTGAGCACAGCGGGTCTTTGTACCTTTTTTAAATCTTCCTGAAGCAGTTTGACCATGGCTTCCAGCTGACTCACTTTCCCAGCGAGGCTGGAAGGAATTTCACTGCAAGTAAAGAAAACAAAGAATCTGGATGTTATGAAACCATGAATAATCAAAGAAAGGGCTCAACAAAGAATAGGCCGAACTGTACAGCGCTGGCTTTCTCACACTCCTTTGAGAAGGTATATCAGCTCTACCCTGGAGGGAACAGTCTTCGCATTTCAAAGGCCATTCTGCTGGCCAGTAGCAAATTATACAGGTTTGCTGCGGAAAAGACCAAGCTAACGTCTTGCCAAATGTGAAGTTCGTATGATATATGCTAATCTACAAAACACTGCATGAGCCAAAAACAAGCTTATTACAGAGGTTTCATTTTTTGTGCACATACAGTAATGCAAGTGAACCCTCTGAAACAGCAAGTTAGACGTAACCTAACGTGCAGGCCACTTTCCAGCAGTTTTAGTGGAAAGTTTTGAATGCTGTTGACTACTTGCCATAGAAATATATAGTAAATTACAATCATACTTAATTATATTTGGAAAATAAGAAAAAAACTGGTCTCTGGGGATAGAAAAAGTCACATAATAATGTACCCATCACTTCTTGCTATTTGTAAGGTATAAAGAAGTACAATAATTTATTTTTTAGAACTAATTATACTGGTGTTACACCCTTTAGTTGGGAATCCCATTACTTTTGACACACCAATTTTTATAGGAGAAAAATATTAAAATTATGAGGTGGAGAATAGATTTAGACTTTACAGTCCCATAAATATATATACATAATTTCTAGTCTTTGCATGAACAGCCATTTTATATATATATAACCAGTATAACCATTTTCTGATATTGGTATTTTGACACTATCTCACTAATACTTACAGTATATTACAAATATGCTCTTTTTGTTGAACTAGCTGTCAGGATGTTTCACTGATGTATGCAGTATGCTTTCAAAATGCCAACGAAAAGTGGCAAAGCTTTTGTTTCCATCGGCAGGCAATATCCTTCACACAGAATTAACAGGACCTTCACTCTCATACAAACCAGCCCACAGAAGATCTGGCCCATGAGGAACACCCACAATCAGATCTGCATTCCTCTTATCCTCCCCTTCTACCCTAACATCCTTTCTATTCCCAAGGACAAAAAAAAACTCCTCTGTTTTACAGAATGACTCTTCAAATAGAACCTTGTATACAGACCCACTAATCTTCTCATGCTTCATCCACCTAATCTAAACAGCCTTCATGTCCACAGTTCACTTAACTCTCCAAGGACAGGCATCCTCACCAGGCACTTCTGGCTATAACAGAAGTCAACCTACATCACCTGCAAAGACATATTCACACATATGCACGGCCACTCTGGCCATCTCAAGATCCAGAGTGCTTGTCCATTAATCTACTTTATTGCATCTCCTGTAGAAAGTGCCCTTTCACAATGGAGAACCTGTAAGAAGACTGACCAAGCATTTCAATAAAAATTCAGGGAATGTCAGAGCAGTGAGGATCAAAAATCTCTCTAAGCCGATAACCTTTCCAGACAATGATTAAACTGACCTTTTACAGGATTCTACTAGAAAGACATCGTAAATTGAACCTTGGCTCACATTCCCCTAGCACTCAATCAGCAAGTAATTTATTTCTAAATCTCTCCATTCATTTACACACTGCTGTCTCTCCTGGAATTCATCACTCAGGTTTCCACCTTCTTAGCTCCATTTTCACTTTCGTTTTTCCCTGATCATAAACAAGCCCTGTGTCTTGTATTTCTGCTCTCTTCCTCTCTCCTCCACAAACAAGGATACGCTACATGCCCTTCTTTTTTCTTTTCAGGGTTAAAATAACCTCTACTTGTCCATCATAACTTTGACTTGTAATGACACATGTCATCATCTCAAGGACTTGATTCTAGAAATATATGTCTGCTCATGCTTTCTGACCTAGTATTCATCCACACCTTGAGTGAAACGTTATTTGTATTACACTGAATCTGACCTAGCTTCATCTAGGACTCATGCATCTAAACTTACACAGATAGGCTAAAAGAAAGTGACTCTATTTAACCTTGATCAGAAAAGACCGCAGGAAGATGGTTAGGTGCTACTTCACAGTCAAAAACTAATCAATGACTCAGAGTCGCAGATACACTGAGGCCTGACAACAGGCCATTGCCATGCAAAAGTTCATGGGTGTCTCAACAAAACTATTGGGCCATGCTGTTGTAAACAAATCGCTGGGATTCTTCACAAAGTAGTTGGATGAGGGTTAGCTACTACAGCACCAGCAAAACAAGTCAAATGAACCAAGCAACCCCCTCTTGCCATTTACAGGTATATAATTCATATGCATTTAATATAACAGGTAAAAACAGCTCTCCTCAGACCTGAGAAACAGAGTCCTATTCAAAGCCGTGAACCTACCATGAAAGAGTTAAAGGGAATATTTACCTGGGGGAATGTCTAGACTGAGGCTGAGGATCTGGCTGCTGAGGGCTGGACGCAGCACTCTCAGGTCTGTGGTTTACTTCTTTAGCAGCAAATAATGAGGCTCGCTGGTCTGGGGGAGAAAGAAACATGTCAATTTCAACCCTAAAAAGCAGCAGCAGGGAGGACTTTTTTTGCATTTGCTTTGTTACTTCACCATTTGCATCTAAATGAAAAGATGAATACTGATCCATTCAGCTTCTAGCAGTAATTCATAAGAATTTCTGAGTAAATACTTTTTAAAAAGTAAACAGATGTCTTGTTTTGAGGTCCGCTGCTGTGAGGATATTCTTGCAAAACATAAATCAAACGTTTCTTGAACTCAGGCTGCGATTTACCAGAACTGAGCTTTTTAAAAATGGCAGTGCTTGACAATTCAGTACCTGTGGAAAACTATTCAACAGCACTGCAATAACACGTGCATCTGCAACTACAGCACAAGGGAGGTTTCTGTAGTTTGGGATTTTTTTTTTGTTCTTATGATCTCCTTACCTTCAAAAGCTTTTGCAGCATCAACCAGGTGCGACCAGTCAAGGCCAGTATCGGTGTCTGGCAGGGGCATGAGGCAGGGGTCCTGCAGGGGCTGCCTTCTCCGGTCATGCAGCTCTGACAGAGAGGTGTCCGAGGCAGAAAGGTCTCCTGAAGACAGCATGACATCAAAGCCACTCATCACAAGCAAGCAAAGCCCATGTCAGTCCCATACGTAACATACTGTATTACTTCAATCACATTACATCTTACAGTGACTTTGTGGACCCGGGTTTTAAGTAATTTAGCCTAAATAGCCTAAACAAGTAAAGGTTTATTCCATGCTGAAAAGAGAAGAAAGGAAACACAACGTTTTTGGCTGTGGAGCCTTCTTCTTCACACCTGAGGGAGGCTCTACAGCCGAAATGTTGTGTTTCTTTTCTTCTCTTTTCAGCATGGAATAATGGAATAAACCTGTACTTGTTCCTTTGCAGCTTACACATGCTGACACAGCTACCTATTTGAACTTAATCAAGTCAGCCAAGTCAATTCCATATGTTTCAGTGCGTAAAATTGTTCTGGTCAGAGTTCTAGTCTCTTTTCCACACTAAAGAGCCGATATGTTTGAAATGGCCCATGTGTGTCAAATGTGAATATTTGAATACACTGACTTTCATTCTAACTCATTCTCCACCGACTTAACTGTCCTGATTAAAGAGTCATCAAAACATATTGTAGATTTTTTCAAGGTCTGTTCAGGTTCAGGATATAAAACCATCACTTAAGATTTGGAAGGATTAAAAGTGATCTCTCCATGAACTGGATATTATATCACTGCACTGGCCAGTCAACAATAAAAGTGTGCTGGAACACGTGGAGCTTTTTTTCTAACCAGTAACCAATATTTTTAGTTACTGGGACCAAAAATGACCATTGGGATTATTTTGTTGGAGAAGTACTAGTTTCAGCACTTTAATATCACAATGCCAAGAAAATAAAAAGTGACCCACTTGATGGAGATACTGAATGCATGTAAAGGTATGACTATTTTCCTTAATCAGCAATACGTTACAATAGCTATTACAGGCAAGCCTCAACATAACAGAGGGAAAACAATTGCATTTTACAGATTTGTGTCCAGACCGGGGCATTTACCATGCAAAGACTTCACCCCCAGGGTGTATGAGGGGCGTCGGAGGGGCATATTTCTGGTGGTGGGGGAGCGGGGAACTGTGGAGCAGCTGAAGAGCACATCATTGGGCAGCACCTGCTCCAGCAGGGAGCCCCCGAAAGTGGGGTCCCTCTGACCACTGTAGATGCTCTCGTCAGACAGGGTCCTGTGGATCGATCGCCTGCAGGAAGGCGTGCTGGGAAATGACGGCTGGAGAGGAGCAGGAAAAGCTAAATGTAACATGCTGCAAAATAAACTACAGAAATATTTGCTAGTACCTCAGAAAATGCCACAAGGTCAGACAGCATAACTAGTGCATAAATCATTAGAACATGGGCCACTGGTGATCTATTCTTCATGTATCCATCCTGAATGATTATCTGCTGAGATCAGGACAAGAGTTTGTCACATGTTAAAAATGTAAAACTAAAGGCCATGGTAGCAGCACAAAACGGCAAACGTTTACACAAAAACAAACCGATTATGTTTTACTCCAACACATTGAAGGTACTGCGCATTTAATTTCAACACTACATTGGTTTTGTTGACTACTTCAAGCTCTTTCTTCACTTTGACTAACCAAATACTAGGTTCTTTCTTTAAATTTACTAAACCTTTCCAATTTTTTTTATAAAAAAAGCAGTTTGTAGTTGTTCACTGCAGTACAATTATTCAGCACAGCTGGAGTCCTATGCAGATGTCTTCTTCAAAGTGCTTAAGGACAGGTCTATATTAAGATCGGCAGACTGCATTCTTACAGGAATGGTAACAGCTAGGCACATTTCTATTTGACTACCATGTATAAAATGTCATTATGAAAAGCTGTCCTTTTAAATTGCCATTTAAAACTCTTAATTAACAAGCAGTTCATCTACAAAATATATTCGCATGTTAAATTTAGTTGGACATATTTGATTGCATTAAGACTTGCAAATTATATTCCGAAAACACTCTATTTAATAACCACTTCCTTTTTTATTAAGGGAACAAAGAATGTCAAATGTCTTCCATTCTGGCTAAATAAACATCTTTTACTTATTTTTAAGATTCTAATAATGTAAAAAGAAACTAGGCAGAACTTTCAAACCATGCTTGGAACAGTTAACATGTACTGTAAAAGACGGCTTTAGGAGAATGTTTTGTTTTTCTTACACTAAATTGCATGACTTTTTCTCAAATTTAAATGTCTAAAAGAAGCAAGCAAATTTACAAGCAAGTCTGATGATGGGACATGAGGTATGGCTTAAATCTGTCATGTCACTCTTTCACCTAAGCTCTGACCCACTGAGGTCAGAAGTGAAGCTGATAACTGTGCGCATAAGAGAATCTTTTCTCGCACCGCACTGTTTTGGAGCTGGTCTTTTCACACACTGTATTGACATTTCCAGATTTTTTTTTACTCAGGAAACGAAAGTACGTTTTTATCATTTGAACACTGCGACCAGTTACAACACAAATTTCAACAGTAAAGGAGCTTCTTACCTACCGGTAACAGTATACTGCTTCCCATTTTCTAAAAAGAAAATCTGTAATATGATAATCACTCATTTCTAACTGTATTGTTTGACCATTTAAATCTGATGCATTTTTAAATTCATTTCTTTGGAATGAACTTGCTGGATGCTAAATTGCCATTGTAATTAAACATCAGAGGCATGTGAAGCAAAATTAACAGTTGGATTGTTTTCTAATTGTTTGGCTTTGTAAATATCAAAGCCCATGCAGTTTGATTTTATGCAACAGGTCAAAGACGCAGTCATAACTCCGTTCTCCGAGGGAGTCTATCCAGAAGGATTTCTAGGGCTCTATTATCAACAGCTGCAGACCTTTGAAAAGGGCTAAACTGCTCCAATTAAACTAAAGATCAGCAACATAATGCATATGAAAGTAGAGATGGAATGAAAGCCTGCAGACACTGTGGCCCTCCAGGACTGGCACTCTGTGCAACTGCTACAGGCCTAAATTCAGTAATGCACAGCAGAATGGCAGGTGAATGCCCTAGCATGTTCACACAGAAATTCCCCCCCTATTGATTGAAGTCGTTCAGTAATTGGAGGACCCCTGAAACTGCGAAGTACCGAAGGACGTACCTTGTGCTGCTCATCTCTGCAAGGGGGTGGGCTGTCCAGGGTGATCAGTTTCTTCAGATCCTCCTCCATTGTGGATTTGGTCAAGCGCTGTGGGGAATGCAGGTCCCTCATAGACGGGCGCATTTGGGGCATGCCAGCCTCCAGACCATCACTTTGGTGTCGCCTGCAGCACCGCACATTTCTTTTTATCATTTAAGCACGTTTCGCACAGAACGTGGAATCAAAGTTAGAAGAATTTCATCACACAAAGAAGGGATAATACAAAAAGATCAATTAACTCCAACGGGCTAATATAAAATGTAGACATTTAAATGTTGCTAGCAACAATGGGATACACACAGCTGGATCTGCAGCTTGGTGCATCATATGTAGGCATTTTAAAAATCTTAGAAAGTGGAAAAGATATCAAGTCTGGAGTCTGGACCTCATTCCAGTCAACAAAGTAAAAAAGATCTTCCTTGCAATACTTTATATATCCACAAGGTGGAGCTTGTGCACATGCAATGGAGAAAAGAGCTCAGAAAGATGTTCTGTAAATTCTGACATAAATAATGACAAAAGTATATGTGGAGTATAGAGAAGTGCTTAACGTGTTCAATATTAGGCAAAATCCAATACATTAATCTAAAGTCAATTCAAAGCTCTCCTGAAAATACAGAACAAATAGTACACATCATGGATTCTACATTATGAAATATCCCTCAAATAATGTTTCACAAAGAAACATATTTGGCATTTTACAACAGTGCATTCCTTTTCCACGGGTTGATTCACACTGATATATTAACAACAACAACAAAAAAGGAGCTTACTTTCTTGTGTCCCCAAAGCCCACGGAGTTGATGGTGCCCCCTGGCTTCCTCCAGCCAATCAGGTACTTGCTGGTGGCGCCCTGACGGGGGTAGAAGGTCTTGGGTCCGGGCGACAGGGAGGACTGGGAGGAGGGGGAGGTGGCAGGAATGGACTCCTCTCGCGGGGAGCTGCGGCTGGAGCCCAGGATCACAGGGCTGCCCGAGTGCCGCGAGCTCAGAGTGCTGAGACCGGGGAGAGACAGAACACGCTCTGAAGTTAAACATTAGCCCTTATTGAGAACATCCTGTTGTGAGCAGCTTAATAGTATTTTTTAAACACCAGGAACTGCTTTTTTGTGGTACAACTGTTATCTTAACAACGTTCTCAAACTCAATTCCTGCAGAGTTTAGTGTCTACTGGCTTCTGTTCCACCCACGTTCTCAGTTAGATAGCTGGCCTAATTATTTAATTAGCTGCATAACCATGATACTCCTTACAAGGCTCTGAGGTGATTTATAGGTAAATGTTACTTGAATTAAGTGAATGTCTTGTGTAATCAACTGTAAAAGACCTTACAAAAGAAAAGATATAGTGTACTATACAGTATATGACTACATTTGAAACTAATTTGGTTAATTGTTTGACTAGTCTGGTTAGAACAAAAACCAAAATAAACAACATCTTACAGGAACCCCTGTTCTATGAAGATCCTTTTCCCCCCAATGAGTTCAATCCTCCAATTACCTCAGAATATAAGACTAGTCTTACTCATCTAAACATGGCCTTACCAGAATTTCCTAGCAGTGAGAAAATCAATGACAATGAGAGCACTCTAGCTGCCATGAAGCAGTGATGGCCAATGAAATCCACAGGCCAACAAGTTTCATTGTTCTCTAGAATATCACAACTGTTAAGAATTTGGGAAGAAAATCAATAAACTGATCAAATAAAGCTTGAGGTCTACTGTAGATTCCAAGGGCCTGATGAGGCTGCTAAATGACTGCTAAAAGGATAGTCCTCAAGTGTCCAGCAGTTTCTGATTTTGACTTCATTTGTGCTTCCCATTTTTTGTTAATTTCTAGAGACCTTTGCTGTTTTTTGCACCAAAAAAAGTTTAAGGAGCAGTTAGAAACTTTGTATGTATGTAGTTAGAAACTTTTTAACTGTAGCCACCCTTGAAGTTGCCCTTCTTGCCATCTTCAGGTTTCAAACAAGCATAAAAGTTTGCACATACGGTGAACAGCTCTTCTCATACACTGCACCTATAGCACTGTTATTGCTACTTCAATCATTTTTGTGTTCTGTGTTCACACAGAATGTGACTGTACAACATTACGCTTGGAATGTCTGGTGAATGGGGTTGTGTGGAGAAAAAGGGTTAATCTCCAAAAACGTACTCTTATTCTAAGCATGCTCTGAATACACCTTAGACTTCTCATTTTGAAACAGCAGACAAAGTATAAACAATGCTAAATTATACATACTGTATACACACAAAAAAAGACTCATCAAAGGGAGTATTTGAAATAGTTGAGGGAATGTCTGTCTCTGGATTTGAAAGCACATATTAAAGCAGAAAAGAAGCTGTTATCCCACAGACGAAAACAAACCAAAAGCATTTAGAAGCATTTCTCCTTCAGATTTCCAGATGGAAAGCAATGATACCCATCTTTTGAAGAAAGTAACTGACAGGGACGGGCTCTCCTTTCTTAAACACGCTTGTGAGTTGCTAAGTGAGTTGAAATTTAATTTCTTCAAACATGACAGGACAGTAAAAAAAACCTGATTCATTTACCATTAAAATGTTCCTATTTCATTTACAGAGGCGTATTTACCTGCACCTGTGCAGCCGCACAGAGAAAAAAAAAACGATATTGAAAGCTCTTAGAAACTGACAGCAAGCTGTGTACAAGAAAGGTTCAGCCCTCAGCAGGGTCCAAGTGCTCCAATTATACAGTGCTGCATATAGTGCATTAACATTAGCATTCCAATCATCTCCTAGCTGGGTAGAGCGCGGTGACTGACATTTCAGCACAGAATGATGAATGCACATTAATATGTAGCCCCCTCTGTCACTGGAAAGAAAATAGCCTGTGTGGCAGGATGTATCTGCAGCAGGAGAGGTGGAGCTACAGCAGGCAGTAATCACAGCAGCAGTTTGAAACGTCGTAGTTAAAGTCTCAACGCAATGCAAAGATAAAAAAAAGAATAACAAAACTTTTAGAATCGGAAACAACTTTGGCATAAAAATAATTGGAACCTTGCGATCTGAAGGTATTTTTTCGAAGCAGCATGTTCTTTCACTTCATCCCTGCTGATTTACAGTCGACGGCCTTTTCTCATTACATCTGGAAGGGAGATAGGCTGCGACAGCGAGGGAGGGAGAGGGCTGTTGTGAGCCGAAGAATAAAGACAATACGGGGGTGCTGGGAGTGGAAGCACAGAGATACTGCAGGGGATTTGGGTCAGTTATGTAACTGCACAACTGGGATATCCAATTCCTTTACACACTCAAGAAACAAAAGAATCGAATGGGAGGTGCACCATCACAGTATATCTGTGAAGTGTGAAATCCATAGAAAGGGCCTTTTAAACTATACAAGAAAATAATTGCCAATAACTCAGTTGAAAGGTCAGTGTTGCATAAGTCTATTTACCACCACTGCTGGGAGTTACCTTGTAATGGGAGTCATGACTCTCAGTTCTCTTAACACAACAGAGTGAGCTCTCACCTGCTGAGCCCCTACTAAACATGAGAATGGACTATTGCATGACTGCAGTGAACCAAACTACAGCTGCATGATGCAAACCCTACAGCTTAACGATGGGAAAGGGAAAGGTAAAATTATGAGAGAAAAATACCTGAAATTAAATTAGAATTTAGCTTGAGTATTCGAGAGCTCTAAAATGTGTAGCATCGGTCAGTGGGGTACTGTATATGCGGGTCCTACACAGGCTTTACAGTCAGCACATACTGAATTTGCACAAAAATCCTACTTTCAATTGCCTAAAAAGAACATCTTAATTTTGAAATGAAGTGCTTTATGCAGTGAACGAAAGCAATGAGAGAAAAAGAACAACAAGGACAAATGCTCACTGATGTCAGTCCAAAAAATGTGATTTGTTTTTCTGTTTATAACAGTTTGGATCATCTACACTTAGTCAAAGCTTGAAGAAAAGAAAGGAGCCATGCTTAGTGAGACAGAGCAGTCCTTTTCAAAAGAAAAAAAAATAAAAAAGACAATGAGTGTAACCTTGTTAGTTTTCAAGTTATTCTACCTCTGCAGAGGCAAGGGAGAGCACAAATACAGAAATAATTTTCCATATGAATGTGTGCTTACAGTTTGGATTGCTTGGCATCAAATGTACTAGAAACCTGAGTGGCTAAATTCGATCATGCATTTATGTGTTTCCAGTAACTACTGTAGCAGACAGCTCCAGTTTTCTAAAAAAAAAATCTCTGTCTTTATCTAAAGGTTCTAGCATGCTAACATATACTGTATTTGGAGACCTAGAAACCGTGCAAAATTTACCAGTGCCTAAATGGGAAACATATGTCTCGATGTTTATTGCAAACCAATACTAACAGAGTTTACTGCAGAAAAGAAAACCCTTTGTCTCTCAAATTGTCAGATATCTGGAGCTGGAAGTCCAGTTGAACTGGATGGAACTTGTCTTATTCAGGGCAACAAAAAAGACCGTTCTGTGCTGCTGTGCAGTACCTGGAATGTGACGCCACATCGCTGAGGCTGTAGGTGCTGTTGTCCCGTACCAAAGGGTATGAGGAAGGGCTCTTCGTAGGCCCTTCGGTGGCACTGCCAGGAGGAACAGGGGACTCCGCGGCTGGGGGGGATCTTTCCAGTACCCTCCGGCCCCCCTCCACTGGGCTCTGCCATGGGGAGCCGGTCTTCTCTTTGGCACCCGGAGCCCCAGTGGTGAGAAGGGACACGGCACTGCCGTGGCTGGCGCCGTACGAGGTGGTGTCGATCCCGCTGTCTGCCGACGCGCCCTGCAGGTAGCCCCCGAAGCCGTTGAGCTCCGCGTCTGGCCTCTCGCCTGCCCCGCCTCCGATCTCGTACCACTTCTCATCACTGTGAGCACTGGAGGCGTTGCTAGACAGAGTGTTGCTGCTGGAGTGGCTAGAGTATGGAGCTTCTGGCTGTACAGCACAACGGAACAGATGGGGACGTGAGTCAAACAAAAGATGTCGAAAATGGTTTGGGAGGGTGAGTGTCGAATTCAATTGCTCAAGGATAAAAGTCGTGTTTCTGATTAAATCTGACCAAACCATACCCAATTGTTCAAATATCTGAAAAGCCTGAACAATAGATTAGCCACTATAGAAAAAAAAACAGAACATGCAACTAAATGTACAGTACAACTCTGAAATGTAACAGGTACATAAGCCTTCCACATAATTTTAAAGCTTTTGCAGTTATAAAAATAAATAAAAATAAAATTGAGGTTTGTCATATATCATAAAGTGAGGTTTATAATGTACCTTAAAAGAACACCAATGGGTTTATATGCTAGTGTACCTTGTACATTAAAAGGAGAAATGTGCTTGTTTTAGACCAATAGGCTTACCTGGCTGTTTTTGTTAGGAGAGAGGTGGATGACCTGCTCCTGTCGCTGGATACGTGGAGCACTAGATGGATCACGATAAGGGGGCCCAGACTTAGTGGCTGTGGACTCTGAAACACACAGGACCTCAGGGTTAGAACAGAGACAAGCTCATATAAAATCAGTGCCACCACCTAATTTCCAATACACATCAGCTTTAGTCTTAGGAATGACCTGAAAGGCTGTCAAGGGTCATTTCTTTAACATGAAAACAACATATTTTTCACAAAATTGTAAAAAGTATAAAGAAGAAAATGCTCATTTACTGTGAATTTCCTCTGTATATTTTTAAGATTTGATCTAATAAAAGCTCACTATGATGAAAGCAAGGTGAAGGACAGGAGCCATTGTTATTTATATTTGATGACTTTACATAACTATGATTTAATTGCATTAAGTGAGTTTTGATTACATTATTAAAAATCTATATAACTGCATACATTTCGGGGTTTTTTTGCCATTGGGATGTTGCATGCCTCACCAGTTGATCATCAATGCTATCTTCTTATAATGTTCTTTTAGAATAATTATTTTAATTAAGGTTTTGTAGGGTATGTATAGGCCCTTATTCTGCTGCAAGGTCACTGTGTTATGCAATGCAATGTGAAAAGAAATCATCTGAAGTCTGCAGTTTGTGAAATACTGCGCCTAAGTTCAAAAGCATGGAGGGCTTCTCCAGGTTTAATATTAAAAATAAACTAAACAAACGAGTTCAGAGAGAAAGACTCAAAGCAATATAACCTCAAATAGTAGGCTGCAGAGCAACAAAAATCAGATGTCTTGGTCTTAGCATGGAGATCTGGGGTAAACAAACACTCTTCCTATATTACTGTTACATCACAGACAAACCGCCTCTACCTGGAGACCCAAAATACTCCTCATGACACCCGACTCTCTTCAGCAGGGACCTAATCTGTCATTCAAACAAAATGAGATGATAGCCCAGGCTTAAATCCGGGATAAGGAGTAGAAAGAGGCCAAAGGAATTATTTATCTTTGGCTGACAAAAGTTTTATGGAACTATTGTCAACTTTAGTGTTTTAAAGCAACAATTTGGAGGAGTATATTAGTCACAATTACTATAAGCATACTGTATAAGCAAAATACTATTACCCAAAAACCATGAATGTACTGATTTTTTGTAATTTACAGATTTTACCATAGTATGCAATACAAATTACATTTTTCATAATCCCTTCTCATTTATAAAGAATAGATAAGTGTTTCTATAATGGAATATGATAATCAACAGTGAAATGCAAATTAGCAGACACTACTATATAGGGAACAGGAATGGGGAAGTACTTTTAAAAAAGAGAACAGGGGGCATGTTGAAAACATTTTAGAATTTTTGTTAGATATTTCTGCTTCACTTGACACTACTGACCACAGGGGTTTAAGTCATATCCAGCCTTGTGCTGGGTCTTTCTTGTGAAGTTTGTTTATATTGGATGGGCTTGTTTCTTATCTTTAAACTCTAAGCCCATCTGTCTCAGTGGGCGAGTATAATTCCGAGAGGGATACTGTGTAGTGTCAGTGCTCCTCAATGTTCTATCATTGACCCTCTTCTTGTTCAGGCACTTAAGGAATCCATAACCAAACGTCAACCCTACCCAGTCGCATTGATGTTCTATCACCAGCTACCTTTAGGGGAATCTTGATAAAAACCAGCTAACAGCAGCTCGCAGATTCAAAGCCACATTCTCCTAAAAGAAGGGTCATATGCACTCTGGGGGACACCTTAACACCTTAAACCTCTCAGAATCACTCCATGAAGATAATGAAACTGTAATGAAAAAAGGCTCCTTTATCCTTCTTTTTATGGTATATTTCTTATTAACCTTAAGATTCCAAACTACCACTATCTGGAGTACCATTTACCTTGTTAACACCTGTTCAGAACATCTGAGTACACCTAGAGACGCAGTAATTCAGAACAAAAGAAATAAGTATTTTCAGCTTCTTGTTAACAAGAGAGGAATTTTAACTAGTGGAGCTATTTGCCAGGAGATTTCATAATTCCATGCTCCACAGTGGCATGAACAAATTAATGATCTGTAAAAGTCAATTTATGACTTCACTGAGGTTTTTTTCCGATTCCGTGATGGAACAAAGCAAAGCTTTGTTTTAAAAAACTAAGCACAAACAGTATACAAGGAGGAAAAATAATTTACTGAGGACAAAATCAGTACAAAGCACATCTGTTCAGAGAGCAGTGGTTAAAAAACCCACATAAAACATGAAATGACACATAAAATAGACAGAGAGAGAGGCGGTCAGCTTATAAAAACCCAAAACTAAAGTGAAAAAAAGGAAAAGTCTAGTCTTAAATGTCTTATTTGAAGGAGTTTGGAAAAAGCTGGAGAAAAACTGAAAAGAAAAATGTGGAATGAAATGAAACACTGGAAACGGATGGGAACACCCACTTTATAAAATATAAAATGAAAAAAGTGAAATGACTGGAAAGCAGGGAACTCCACCCTGAAGGTAAGCAGGACAGACCGAGGGGGATAAGAAGTGATATTCCCAGACTCCACATATTCCAGATCTAGCTGTAAAAGGCCATAAGAAACAAAGCAAAAATAGATTTTATATTGATACTGCATTATGGTCTACTACCTACCATGTGCGATCCTACTACCATCAAGAAAGAGCATTCACAACCTTCATCAGCATCTATCCTGCCTTCCTATTAAAGTTTTGACTTCAAACACAAGATCATTAAACACACAAGAAGAAGCTTTTGTGATGATCATTTTACCACACTGATGTTTGTGCAGATTTGGCTGTATTAATGTGCTAGAAACAAAAAACACTAGAGGCAGGGAAAAGAACACTAGGAAATTAGGTGTTAAATTTAGACACTTTAATTGTGTAATTTTCTCAGTTTAAAATGCAAAAAAAAACAAAATGAGTCCGATTGTTGCGGATGTACGCTTTCACAGAACGGGTGAGGGGGGTGAGAAGGTTGCTAAGGAAACCTGTAAAAACACGGATCTAAGGAATGAAGGATTCATGAAAGGCATGTGACGCAAAGTTAGTGCGCAGCGGGAGAGGGAGGAGGGGAGGTGGGGGGGTTCAAAGTTGATTTTATTCTAACAATAGAGTCAGCAGGGGATTCTGCCACTTTTCCCTACACAATGTTACCCCCATGCAGAATAATAGCAGGATTCCAACACTCAACAGATGGCTCTGAAAACAAAGCTTGGTATTATCTTCCAAACCAGATGCAAGGACCCGCAAGAGCCTCCAATTAACTATGTTAATTGCTAAAGCAGTCAGCATGACAAGAACATTTCTAACAGTATTCTAACTTTCCTAACCAATTGTGAGCGGTTTTCTGAAATTCAAGGTTGAAAAGCAAAGAATGGTCTAAAATAAGCCATGAAATAAACACAAACTACAAAACTGAAAATGACTTGAAACAGCTGTACGTGATGATCTGGAGAAGCATTAGAACTTTTTGTTGGTTTCTGTATTGTTGAACTTGTTGGGCACAGAACACTCAGCAAGAGTTTGGCATACAGTATCTGTTGGCACTTCTCAGATATTAGGGCAGGCACTGCATGAAAAGAATTTCAGGCACGTAATTACTTTGAATACATAAAGGAATTAAATTATTATGCAGTCAAACAATGTACAACCGACTAAAACGACAACAGAAATCTGGAGTCACAATAAATAATGGAAGGTATCTGCAGAGGCCAAATTGCATTTTGAGGTATGATTCACCGGGCTCATGCTGCGGAGGATGTATATGAAGTACTTGACAAAGGCCAGTCCTAGCACCTTCATTTCTATTTAAAACATTCTGTACTGTAGCACCTGGACCAGGCAGCATGTACCAGAAGGCACTACACTAATGGAACACTCACACACAGATCTGATAAGCAGCTGTGTGTGGGAGTGAGACACCTTAAATTAAATCTATCCCTTCTTATTATAGGAGGCATAATTAATGGTGCATTACGTATACACTCGCGTCTTCTTGATGATCAAATGACTGTCAGTACTAGCAGAACCAGTGGCCATGAACAATTCACCTGCCTAAAGACTTTTTCCAAACCACAGACACTGTCTCACCTGTTGGCACTCTGTCTGCAGCAGTCCCAGTGCCACCTGCCTCTTCAGTCCTCTGCCAGTTCGGGGTGCTCTTGCCACTGCTGCCCGTCTCCACGGTGCTCTGCCGATCCACCGAAAGAGGGGAGTGCCGGCTGCCACCAAACCTGTCAGGGAGCAGGAGTGAAATGGTGCACCTGTCTTCACGGGTTCCACTATTTCCAAAGGAGGAAAAAAGCAACTACAGTTCACTCCAAACATATTGGGGCAGCAAGGTCAACACTCCTACTTATGTTTTAATCATTCAACTTGTTTTTGTGATCATAAGGTTGCTATGAATGCATATACAATAAATGTTTTATTTTGGGGGCAATTCCGGGAATACATTTAATCATATTAGAACAAAATCATACTTTTTTTATGTTGAACCTGGTTGTTAGATTGAGTGTAAAAGTCAGTATTTGGTTGCAAACCCATTTAAATCAATAACTGCATGAAGTTTGCCAACCCCTGGGTTCAGCAAACTCTTTTTTTGTAACTGTTTCAGATGCTTTGCTGCTGCCACTTTGTGTTCTTTGACAATGACTTCTTTTGGGTCATTGTCATGCTACACTGGGAATCACCGCCCAAAGAATATGAAAGCATTTTTGTCTATACAAGCTGACAAAATATTCTGTCAAGTTCAAATTCATTCTGCTGCTCAATAAAGATGGGTGAGCCAGTTCCAGGGTCGGGCACTTCACAAATGAAGTGGTGTTCTTTGGAGCTCTTGCAATTCCTTTCTTTGTCCATGCATTAACCTCTCTATCTCTTGGGATATCTTTGTACCTCTGAGCAAAATCAGAGGCCTAATGGAGGTAATACAAAGGTCTGGATACACAAGACCACCTCTGGGAATCATGAAGACAAGGTCAAAAAGTAATGTGTCCTGGTTCTGACATGGCAATCAATGAGCAGCTTGTCCCATTCTGAAAGACACCTCAGTAATATACATATATAATGTAAATGAATTCCTATATAGAGCCTTTCATACACAGGCATCTCAGAATGCTTTAGCAAAATTAAAATATAGTGGAAATCCAATGCAACTACTGTACATCCTTTGCTTTCAAAGTTTAAAGTGTACCCAGGAAATCAAGCAGAAGAGGCAAGACTGAAAACTAGATGAAATGATGTATTAATAAAGAATGCAACATCTTATATTTAGAAAGGTAGATGACTAAATAAAAGGCATTTTAACAAAGTCATTAATAATTTGTAGCCTGCTCTCACGAACATAGGTCTTTTCTCAGTGAGGACATTTTTTGTATTACATAATTCTAAACAGAATTTGTTTAAAGAAGGCACAGTCAGCACTAGCATCTTCATTCATTTTATAGATGTCTCCTTATAAAGTCAAGACATTTACATAAACAAATTTGCCAAATTAACCTCAAAGAGACTTGCAGTCACACACCTTTAAAACCAGAACAGTGGAAGGAGTCAATGCAATGCAACAGTTTTGCACTTTTGTTTATTTTCTTTAACTACAATGTGTGCAACAGGAACAAACACTGGACATTCCTGTGGTTTATCAATGTCACAGGAGTTTGCTGAAGTTCTCTGTCTTCCCCCCCCCCCAAACAGTTCTAAATCCCTACTGCTTTTGTAGTTCTTTTTTTGTTTTGCTTTTCAAGTGAATGCAATAAAAATGTCTGGTTTCTTGTTAAGTGAGTGTTTTTAAACAGACACAATGCAATTCCAAGTTCTGGGAAAGAAAGAAATAAAAAATAAAAGGCTAACTAGATTCTGTTCCCAGACATTCTGAGAACAGAAGAAATCAACACAATAGTTTGACTTTTCCCCATATAATTTTGTTAAGACACTGTTCCTTTTGATCTGCTTTTGCCAATTCATAATTTATTTCACTTTATGACCTGAGCAAAATGCAATGCTTTTTTTCTCATGGTAACACTTCAATGTTTCCTTGAATGGAATGAGTTGAAGAATTATATAAGATGTAATTATAACAAATAAATGACAAGTAGGGAACCTTACCTAAGGCTTTTACTGTGGACTAGGTTGCACAGAACTTAAAAGCTAATATTTTAATTCTAAAAGGTTGTCCTTCAAGTATTTATGAAATAAATTCTGAAATTGAAATGGAAAAGACTGCAGCAGAATAGCATGTTTCACGGCAAGGTTCCAGAATGAAAACTGCACAGCAGAACAGATCAAGCCTGCGAGGACCTTACCCTTCAGGCATGGATTTCTGACGCCAGTGTGAGCTGCCTCCTGAGCCAGTATCACTGGAGTAGGAGAGGCTGCTGGGAGAAGTCCTGTTGTGCTGTGCGCGACTCATCACAATTGAGGACACCAGAGCATAGTTACTCTCGGAACCAGGAGAGAACCTAAGTTCAAACAAAAAGGAGATCTGTCCTTTTCTGCATTTAACATGCATTTATCCGCATCTACAATGAACAGAACGGTGATGATGTTCAAAACAATTAGATGGCCCACAGATTTATTGCAGGCCTTCACCGTTATTATGTGCCATACCATTAAATGGGTTTGTAATGGCACCCAGGCTTAGACCATATGACTAAAATATTTGTAAATTCCCACTTCAAAAGCGGCAATGCACGTGCCAAACTCCTCTTTGTATCTTCAAATCCAATCTTGAGAACCTACAGTATAACCACCAGTGCTACAGTCGCACCTCAGGTACCTTTTGGGGTCGAGTGGGCGCCCATCACTAGACACGCTCCGAGGGATGATGCCAGCTCTTTCTGGCCTGTCTGGAGGCTGGGCCTTGCCCATGCTGCCCCCGAGAGAGACAGCCCGGCTGGGTGTGCCCGCATGGCTCTGTGGGGATGAGGTGAGGGACTGCTGAGGGCTGGAGGCTGTGCGCTGCCACTTGTTGTTGTTCCGGAAAGGGAACTTGTACTCATAGGGCACCCCCTCGTTATTGGCCTTGTACTCCACCACTGGCATCCGGTACATCTCAGAGCAGCCTCTGCAAGGTTTAATGATTCGGGAAGCTTGAGAAAAACATTTTGAAGACTGGAACAAAAAGTTAATTTTCCATTTCTTTTAAGAATAAAGAGTAAAGGTTGCCAAAAAAGCTCTCACTAGACTGAAGCCAGTATTTACATACTAACAAGAGTACGCTGTACAGTGCCAAAAAGCTAAAATGCATTAGTCAGCTTTAAAAACAAAATTTTATATCTCCCTCTGCCCTTCTTTAATTCAAAGTTCAAGATAATGAGCCATATTTTTTACATTCTGTAAGTTTCCTTGCGTAAAAAATCAAATCCTAGCTTTCTAAGATAACATGCATGAGCACAGAAGCACAGAATTCATCATCTTGATAGTGCGGGCCTTTGCTGGATCCTAATATACGCTTAAATTAATTAAACATATCTGTTGATCTATGGAAAGAGGAAAAAAAAGGCAGCAAAAACTTTTTTTGCAGACATTTGTAACTACATTTGTATTTAATATTTGTATTAAAATCGATCTAGATCTGCTGGAAGAGGAGGTATTTGCCTCTCAGCGTACCTGCGGGGAGTGGCATCATCATGTGGCGGGATGATGACCACCTTCACGGTCACCGATGTCCTCAACAGGTCGATCATCTGCTCGTGAGACAGCGTGGCCACCGCAACCTTGCAGATCTCCACCAGCCGGCTGCCCTGGCGCAGCCCGGCCTGCCACGCATACCCGTAGGGCTCAACTTCGGCCACGATGCCCTCATAGTTCACATGGAAGCCCAACTGACCAAGCCCATTGCGCCGCAGCGTCATCTCCGTGGTCTCACACCCTTTTGTCAGGAACTGAAACCAAAGCGTTTGTTTAAGGCAGGGTCTGTAAACGAGCTGAATGAAATACTCTAGGCCAGAATTAATATCTAGCTCAAGTGTCAGGCAGTCAGAATCAGTACTTCAAAATTGGATGTGATCTCCTGCACCAAATAAAGTCCAAGACCTAGTTACTATATTGAGAGAGAAAAAAATGCTGGATAAACAGGATAAACTTCATGAAGTCCTCCAGTGATTTTACTGTCACTCACCATTTTGCTGACAAAGGAAACCAAGCTGGTGCATGCTATGCATAATTGTGTAGACGCTGTCAAGAAACCTACTAGAGTCCTGGCCAAGAATTAATGAGACATTAAATGACTGCTGATCACTCCCCAGGGTATCAGTGCTTTCTGGGCATCAGAAATAATGAAAGAAATCTAGAATATGGGAGAATTTACAGATTGTATAAAAAATGAGCAATTTCACATTTTTATAAATGTATTTTTTCACAAATGATCCATGTTTTGTGCCACAACAAATGTCAAAATGTCAATGAATTGTCAGGCATATCAGCTTACGATATAACAAGAAAAGTCACAAAACAATAATGACAGTTTGGATTTTTTTTAATATTTAACATGTGACTTGCACCCCAGAGTCCATTACCCACTGCAGTCAGCAAGTTCTTAAGTCTGTAAACTTCTCAAAAAAGCAACTTCTTAAGTCTGTAAAACAGTGAGGGAAGCCATAAGGAAAGCACTTGTAGTAAGTGCTCCTCATAGCCAAGAACTGCATACAACTGAAGGAAAAAATAAAAGGGTTTAGAAGCAAGGCAAAGAGTGCAACACTGCTCTTGCCTGTGATATGAGACAGAATGCTAACACCACTGCATTTGTCACTGGGATTGTGGAATTCCTGTTTGCTTTTAAAAATCTAGAACTGTCTCACAACTGATTAACCAGCTCAAGAGGAATGTCAACCCAATGGATTTGTCAGTCTGTCCATAATGAACAGTGATACATGAGAACACAAATGGAAACTGTGTGGAAGTGCACAAAACAGACAACGGGAGGACTTATTTATTTCAAGACCATTAACCATTCTAAAAGAGAGGATTAGGGGACCAAACGGACTAGATGGACCCAAAGTGCCAGGAGCACTATTATTAAGAACTGGAGTAAAAAGGTCTTACAACACCATAAGTCACATGGGTCTTATTAACTTTCAAGGCATTGACTGAAGACTTTCCTGCAAGATTTAACAACAAACATACAAACATTTTCATCAACTCTTTGTGTAATTCAGAATGGAACTATCCCCAAAGGACTGTGACACTGATGAAATATAAAAATCAATTTTTATAGTTAAGATCAGTTAGTGCTGTGCATTTGAAAGAAAAAACCTAACTAAAGGCTACATAAAAGTATTTTATGTAGCTGTAGCATAATAGAACTAAGTAAAAACAGACTATTATCTACCTGTTTAAGGTTCATGACCCCAGGTTATAAAAAGGTAGTCATAGCAGGAACCCAGCATTTGTAATGTTTAAATACAGTAATTCTACCCCCAGACACTACAAACAGAGGCCCTCTGTTGTTCTGAAAATTATCCAATTCAGAAAATAATAGCTTACGGTTACATTTTATATATCTGATGACAGTTTAAATGGAAGGGCACTCTAACTTCATTTGAAGAGGCACATTTTTTCTTCAGCCTTTTGAAATATATGTACTGTATACTGTACTCAGAGAGATGAAATACCTACCTCCAGGCGCTTGATGACCTCTCTGAAGTCCTCGGTGTTATTGTTCACTGAACGCAGAGAGATGCACTCCCCTCTCTCGTAGAACACCTTCAGGGAGGCGGGGCTGCTCAGGGTCCAGCCGATAACGTCACGCACAGAGCAGTTGAAGACCACGCTCTTCGCCTCCTGGTCGATGAGAACCATGAACTCGTTGGAGATGGCCAGTAGGCAGTCCAGCTCCGAGCCACAGCTGTAGTCTTCGGCATGTACCGGCCAGGAGATGGACCCTGAGCTGCGCAGCTCAGCCCCACTGTACGGGCGACTCTTCTCCTTGCGCTTGGACGCCAGAGAGATGAAGGGGAACTTGCCCGAGGGGTCGATGGGGGTACTCGTGACATGCCGTTCAGCCAGGTCCCTCAGGTACTCCTGGCGTGTGCGCGTAGCCATGGCCCTGAATTTTTCCGACTTGTGTGCAGCGTTTTCCGCGTTGATGACCTTAGCTAACAGGAAGTCCCGGAACACAGTCGATTTGGGAAAGGTCACGTTCTTAGGGATTGGAGGCCCAAAGGAAGGCACATCTCGGGACCGAGCAACAGCCACACTGCAAGACAGAAGGACACGCTTAATCCCAAAGAAAGCTGCGGCACTATTTTATAATCAGTTTCATTAACTTTGTCACCAATTATTTTCTTCTGTTAATGCTCTGCTGTTTGTAATCACCAAATATTAACCAGCTAAGCTTACTGCTACAATTTTCAGCAGCACAAGAGAGATGAAAGCAATACACACCAGCCATGCAAAATGTGTACTGCATGGCCATTGTGTAATTTTCAGTTCTGAATGAAAAAAGCATACAGCACAGCTAAGGCATCAAAAAAGGACTGATGCAGCTACTGATCATAAATCTGCAAAACCCAAAGTAACTGGCACGCCACAGTGGTCACTGTTGCACAACAAAAACCTCCCGACGGCACTTACGTAATTCTGTGCTAGCATCTGAGCAGTCTCTATCCTAATCAGGTAATGAAAACAAATCAGTCTGAACCAGCAATATTTAGACTACAAAGTGCAACAAGTATCCTGAATACAGGAGTTTACATGCTTACCTTCAAAATAACTCCTCCAGCAGAATTTTAAAAAACATTTCAGAACAGTCACTTATAAAAATACCCATTGTGAATTGTAAAAGGGCACAACTTCAGAATTTATTTTGCTTTGGGAAATTCTGAAGTTTGAAACCGTACAACCCTTGGTATATCAGTGCCATGTATAAGTTCTAAAAAAACACATGGACACAACTACACAGACACCTTAAGCAAGAACTTGTTTCAAAAACACTCCTCTACAGGGTATGCTCTAACAAAATTGGAATGCCACAAAATGGCAGATGATGACATCATAGTATATCACACAAACTGTATCTGCAGCTAATATATTGTGCCTAAGACAATAGCAGGGGAAGCCAACAGGCATTTTCGAATTTTATAGATATATCAAATGCAGCTAAATCGTTATCAAATGTACTTAATGCCACTGTTATTACATACCTAAGACAAATAACCATTATGACCAATTCAAGTGGGCTGTGTTTGGATAAAATCAACAAAAAGACCCTGATGGTGTCCTGCACCAGGGCTTGTAATGTCTCTAGACCATATTAGTAGGATTTAATGTTCACCCCAAGTGAAGACTTTTACCAGTGAATTACCTCTGGAAACCAAATAAGGAGGATTATGTAAAGATATACTGCAACAAAAAAAACTAAATATTTCCTTTGAACATTTACCAACTACTGTTTTGATGACACCTATGACAACTTACATTTAATAAAAGGGAATTACAAATTGCATACTGGCAGTAAGATAAAACTAGGAAATTTATAACCAAGAATGTGAATGTTTTTTTTTTTGCTTTTGTATACATCTTTAATGGTATACAATATCCAAGCAGATAAAAAAATCTGCTTTCAGAATATTTTGATTTTTCTTTTTACCATCCCATACCCTTAAGGTCTTTCCTAAATTACAATTTACACAAAGAGGATTCAAATGGGGGCTGATTGGGATAAAACAACATTCTTTTTTAATAATGTGAAACACGCTATTGTGCTGCCTTAACTTTCCCCTTATTTCATGTTTGTGGTATTCCTCCTTTAATATTTACAAGGTTTGCCGCCTCAACAAAGGTACCGCTACATTACTGCATATAAAATTTGGTCACATGGAGTGAGTTTGCCCCCCCACACACCCACACAGGCTTCCTTTCATTAATCTGCTGGAACGGACATCTAAAGCTTCCTGTATTGTCTGGTATGCAAAGAACCCAGTGCTGGATCTGTGGAGGGAAGGAATGAAATCCAGTTTGTTTTGACAATGTTTCTGGAAAAAAAAAACGGGCTTCAAACTCGTCAAAGAGACAGGGGAAAACAGCGATCCAATCCAGAGACCCCAGACCAGAAGGGTTTAACTCTCTAAAGGTAGCTTTGGTTACACAGCCCTGAAAGACATGAATACTGCTACCTCCTAAACCAGGAGGAAAGCCAAAGCCCTGCTCATGCAGAATAAATAAAAAAAGCATGAGAAAGTAGAAACACTTTCGTCCAACACAGCACGGTAGCTTTTAGTTGGGTACCCCACAGAGGAGTTGCAGGAGAATGTCAATGAATGGCAGGAACCTTCATAGTAAAGCCCACTTATTTAACAAATAAAACAAGAGACTGCATCATTCTAAAAAAGTGTCATCACTGTGTGGCAGACGATTCCTTTGTATCAGTTTATATCTGACTGTAGGAGAGAAATTCCCTTCTGCAAACAACTGAAAACCCTGAGAGTTGAAAAGATGCAGGCACTGAATTTAAAGAAAAGTTACTGTTATTTTGACTTAAGTTTTTCACAACCAGTACCAATTAAATTGTTTTGGTTCATCTGTTTGATTTGTTGTATTTCATTAACATGTCACATCATGGAAAAATTAGTTACAACTCAACCCCCTAGAACACGCGTTTGGCAGTAAGACTACAAAATAATCAATATGGATTTAGAAATGGTAGGTCATGCTACAAATTCTCTGAACAATCAACAGCAGTAATGGAACAAACAAATAGACCATATTTATAGTTTGTTTGAATTTTCGGAAGGCTATTGCTCAAGTTCCTTATAAAAGAACCAGATTAGGTACAACTAATGAGTGAATTCTCACAATGCCGTGGTGTGAAATCAGAAGAATTTAGACCACTGATTTTTCCACATTTATATCATACAGATTATAATCAAGTTCACAGATTATAAAATACAAACTACTGAATAAATATAAAATTGGAAACACAGAGCTTGAAACTCAGTATTTATGAAAAATATTTTTATGTAGATATATTTATATTTAAGACTGGAACAAAAACACAAAAGGCAAACAAAATGTTAGGATACACTGTTAACAGCAGATTTTAATTAGAATACAAACAGCAGAACCTCATTCAGAATACTATGCACAACTCTGGTCATCACCTCACTTAAATAATCTGGAATATTCTCAATAATATTCTAGAATTACATAAATAATCGGGAAGCAGTTTAGATATATTCCCAGGCTTGTAGGTATGTTATGTCCTAAATGAATAGGCTAAATTAAAAGAAAATGTTTAGTCTTAAACAGAGAAAACTGTGAGGGAACATGACTCAAGCAAAGCATTAAAAAATCTGAAATACCCCCAATAAAAATTACTAAAGGGAAAAGACAAAAGCATATTTTAATAAATACTCTTTCATATATACTGCATATACTGTACAAGTACTGTTTAGCATTTCTGATATTTTGCTTAATTGCTTCAAGCAATTGAGTTAATGCTGACCTTTGACCCTCTGGTCTTAACATGGCCTCTAAATTAGCTCAAGAGGCCTGTATGATGAGGCTACCGAATGGGGAAGCAACATAAACTCTTCTATTTCAATCCACTCCAATTCCTTAATTAATTAACCTATGTTAATCAAACAGTGCTCAATTGAGTAATTAAAGTATTAGAGAGAGTTCTAAAACAGCATGGATTGGAAGATCCAAGGCTGCACACATCTAGTTGAGTAGTAAGGACTTGTATGTCCCTGAGGGATAACACTGAGTATCTAAAAAAAAGCTGCAAAGTGAACTACATTCAAGCTCTTGTCTACAAATCTGAAAGGCTGCTGAATAAAACCACTGCCCACAAGTTGTCTTTAGATTACTGTCCAACACGTCTCAAAATAAGCAGAAATGCCAGCAGCCCCATTTAAATCCACTGACATTTGGCTATATTAGATTCCACTGCTGAGATGAATGCATATACCACATATTCCGCACTTGGCTACGACAGGTTATAATTATTTACAATCACAGAGTGCAGCGGTCAAACCCGTTCCACTTAGGAAGCCCTGTTCCCTTTCAGATGCCAGTTTCCCATGGAGCTCTACTGCTGTGGTGACAAGTGCAGAGAACAGAGATGTACTTGTACCTAGACAGAGGTAAGGTTCTTTGGTGAAGAACTGGGCGAAAGAAAAAAAAACTCTGCAAGGCTTTGGAACATGGCACGTCACTTGTCAACACAATCCAGACACCAGCTCCTCTGGGGAAAGGTGCAGTTGGCAGGAAACAAGGCCGCAGGCTGGCAGTTTCACTCAATACGGTGATTTTGTCTGCAATAGGTTTTTGTCTCTTTAAAATGCCACACGGTGCACTTAGCCAGGGAACAAGGCTCCCCAGGGGAACAATTAGACTAGTGCGTAATAAACCTGATTAGCAATTAGCATCCCCATTAGCTTGATGTTCTTAAGCAAAAGAAAGAACAATGGTGCTAGAAGTGACAGTCTGCCTTGTTTGCTGCTACTTCATGATTACAAAGCTTCCCTTTTTCTGTAGGGCTTAGAAAAAAAATGACATTTTAATTTGCTCTACTTCCATTTCTACTTGGTGAATTTCAAAGACTCTTCTATAAAGTAGACAAAAAAAAACATCTGCTAAATGAGTTTGAAGATGGTCTTTTATCGCCGTCAGGGAAATTTCCCTATTAATGAAGAGAGATTTGCTTCCACAATAATTCGACCCTTTATGACTATATTTTTTCCCCCCCAAACAAGCCTCCTAAAACAAAAACTCCTGTATCTAAGAAATCTAGATCTGCCTCCACAACCACATAATTCATTTAACTCCCCTTTACCAACCATCCAATCAGTTAAGGAAAATTATTTGGACAAAATAATTAGTATCTTCTTTATTATTAAAGGCATAGTATTGCAAAAACTACTACTGTAAACTGAAGAGAAATTACTCATTTTACTAAAAAGATTCTTCAAAGGAAACCAACACAATGTGACTTATAATAAAGGCAGGAAACTGAACACTGCAACCTTCCTCTTAGTGTCTAAAAAGGTCTTTAAAAAACAAAATAAATCATTATTTCTTTGCATTGCCATTGTTATTAAGTTCTTAAGTTCTGCATGATAACAGCTTAACTTTCACCTTAGCAAGAATTTTATTGGTGTAAATCTGACATTGCACACAAATCTTTATTTGTTTTTCAAACTACAAAATCCAACAAAAAAATTACATTTCAAACTGTAGAATATAAGTTAAGTAAACTAAAGCCATGCCAATATCATAGCCTATGAGGTTTATCCGAGGTGTAAATGTTGTTTGTGAAATTGTCACAATAAAATACAACTTGGTGTTAAAGAGCACAAAGAAACATTTTCATACACAGGAACAATACAAATCCTGAATTGTCAAACTATATCAGAAAGTCAGGAGTGCTATACCTACCCCACGTCTATCAGTTACAAATCCTGCGTAAAGTATATTCCATCCTAGGGAATGCTTAACACCATTAGATTAATGAATCATTTTCACTCACCTCAGAATGCAGTTACAGATTTCCCAATTTAAAAACAAACAGGTTTAAGTTTAAGGTTTAAGAACAAGATGATTCTTGTTCATATGTCTATGTTCTGCTGTTTTCTTTTTGTTGTCTGCTGTGAAACAAATTGCCCCCTTGGGGATAATAAAGACCCTCTCTCTCAAACTCAGAAATATTTTAAACCACCATGTACATGCATACATTTAAATACTGAGCAGACTGACTGAGTAGGACTGCTTGGATAACATTTTGAGCTTAAACTGCCAAAAAGCATTAAGCAAACATCTATATAAACTGCCATTAAAAAGGACACGATTTTAATTAACACAAGAAAAGAAAATAACTACCACGCCCTGCTTGAGCTTCTGGTGGCTATCACCACGATTTATGGCTGCCTTTCCATCGAAAACACTGCAGAGTGAGACATTTAGCACAAAAAACCTTTACAGTAATCCAGAGACACTAGGAAACTAGGAACTGTGAAGGACCGAGCACATCCTGAAGGACAGAGAATCACCACACTGGCCTGGGACCATCACATCAGTCTGTGTAATCATTTTAGACTGTAGAAGCTACAGCATGAAAAACTGCAGGAAGAAATAACCTGAGTATCAGTACAGTGACCGCAGTGTGCCTTGTGAATAAAAATGAAGCGCTTGAAGGCTATTATGACATAAGAGGTGGACAGCTTGCTTACTTCCTTTATTTTCCCAGACGGGAACTTTGTTTTGCAGGGGGACAAAAAGATGGACACAAGACATAATACTTTTAACACAACATGAATCTATTAAAAAAAATAAACAGTCTAACATAAAATACATAAGAAGTTGGAGCATCAGTTAGCAAAACAGATACTTAAAATACATACAGGTACATGATGAAAATAAAATATATCAATCAATTACTTGCGCAAACTGAGCAGCCGTAGGAATAAAAGAGAACATCGTTCTATTGCACTTTAATCTAGGTAGTCTAATCAACACCCTGATGCAAAAAGCTCAAACTTACTGTGCAAGGGGCGGTCATGGCAGTCAGTGCTTATATGGCCTTCCACACTATTATATAGATGTCAGCCAGCTGTAGCTGTTGTGCAGCAAAATTTCTACTGGCTACCTTCACTATCCTCACTCTGATTTCATGACAAGTACTCAAGTTACCGAAAAGCAGGCTACCAGTGAATGTTAAAACAGATTTAATCAAAGTTTATTAGAATAAAGTCATTGTACTACACTCAATTAAAAGAGCAGAGTCTTCTCAAGAAGAACAATTGCTGACAGCTCTTCTTACATATTGCATCTGTATTTTCCTCAATGGTTAACTTGTCATTCAACGGTTAACGAGGCATTTCAACAACAGAGCCAAGATATTTGTAACTGCTGAAAATTTCATGCTCCTAAATGACTGTTGGTTTGACAACTGGTGGTTGCTTTCTATAATCAACAGATTATAGTTGTTAGACCATTCAACAAAATAATCCGACAGAGTCCTATAGTCAGTGTCTACATCTTGGAGGAGATAATGACAGCGGCATCATCAACTTTAATGAAGTTAAATGGTCCAAACCACTGTATGTACAGTTGTATGCAAAAGTTTGGGCATCCCTGGCCAAATTACACATTTTGTTGATTTTCTAAGTGAAAAGAAGTTAACACCACCTCTGCAGCGAACAAACTTAAACTTGACATATCTCTGCTAATTTTAATGCACAGTTACTATTTATTTGCTGAATTTAACAGATTGAAAAAAATAAAATAGTAAATGTGGCAAGTACAAAAGTTTGGGCCCCGTATCAGTCAGTACTTAGTAACACCCCCTTTGGCAGAAATCACAGCCTCCAAATGTTTCTTGTAGCCAGCTAACAGTCTTTCTATTCTTGCTTTGGAATTTTTTCCCACTAGTTTTCCCACTATATTTCTAGTTCAGAAATATTCTTAGGTCATCTTGCGTGCACTGCATGTTTGAGATCTACCCATAGATTTTCAGTAATATTAAAGTCTGGGGACTGTAAAGGGCATTCCAAAACCTTAATCTTTTGTTTCTTGAAGTAGTTCATGCTTGATTTTGAGGTATGTTTTGGATCATTGTCTTGTTGTAATATGTAACCTCTTTTCAGCTTCAGTTTCTTCACTGACTGTGGGACATTAGCTTCCAGGATTTGTTGATACTTAATAGAATCCATTCTTCCCTCTACCCACACAATATTTCCAGTGCCATTGGCTGCCACACAACCCCAAAGCATAATAGATCCACCCCAATGCTTGACAGTTGGCAAGGTTTTCTTTTCTTCAAATGCTTCTCCTTTTTTTCTCCAAACGTACCTTTGATGATTGTAGCCAAAGAGTTCAATTATGACTTTATCGGACCACAGCACTTGGTTCCAAAATGCCTCTGGCTTACCCAAGTGTTGTGTTGCATACTTCAGACATTGACTTTTGTAATGAGATCGCAGGTAAGGTTTCCATCTGATGACTCTTCCATGCAGGTCATGTTTGTGCAAGCAACACTGCACAGTGGACCGGTGCACCACTACTCCTGTGCCAGCTGAACCTTTCTGCAGGTCCTTTGCAGTGATATGGGAGTTTTGTTTTGGATTCCTGACCAGTCTAAGAGCAGTTCTATTGGATATTTTTCTTGGTTTTCCAGATTGTGTTCACTTAAACAGCTCCCCTTAACTTCCATGACATTTCTGAGAGTGAAAATTACAAGCAGGAAGCGTTTAGATATCTTTTTATAGCCTTCCACTGCTTTGTAAGAGTCAATTATCTTTATTTTCTGATCCTCAGTCAGCTGCTTAGAGGAGCCCATGGTTGTTGAGTGTAAGCACAACACCCTGAGAGGTTTGAAGAGTCAGAGAATTTATGAAGCTCTAGAATTGTCATCACCTGACTTAGATCAAGGCCTAACGAGTCAATTAAGTTCTGAGACCTTACAAAAAAAATAACACTAGTGGATCAACTGGAAGGGTGCCCAAACTTTTTCACATGCCACATTTACTATTTTATTTTTTTCAATATGTTAAATTTAGCAAATAAGCAGTAACTGTGCATTAATATTTGCAGAAATATGTCAAGTTTAAGTTTGCTCGCTGCAGAGGTTATGTTAACTTCTTTTCACTTAGAAAATTAAAACCAAACTTTTGCATAAAACTGTATAAAGAATGTACAGGATGGAGGATAGCAGAAGGATTGCACACAAACCAGATGGAGGAATCAAACCGCCCTGACATAGAAACACCTCTCTGACAGCAGGTGAGAGAGGTGATATGTTTAAGTACCAATGACTGTAGCTTTGCCCATGACAGGCCTAGTGGAAAATGCCATGATGACCATTATGCTGACTGTTGCTTTGATGAAGCCAACCAGTGGGGTAGATGAAATGCAATCATGTGAGAAGGTGCACCTTTAATACCAGAAAACCTCTGATAGAGACTGAGGGCAACCTTACAGCACAGAGGTACAGGGACAAAGTCAGTTTGTTTCTTTTCCTACCTGCCAATACTTAAGTATTTCTTAATAGGGCAATGCAAGTCCACAATCAGTGCCAGGATTACAACGACAAGACCTCAGGAGAACAATGCTGAGGTCTTAATTCTTAAGCTAGCTTCAATACAATATCCATGGAATCAACTTGCCCTCATCACCAACAGGAGACATCTGTGAATGGCAAATCCTTACCAGCCGGCTGCAGCTGCACAATAAGAGTGGCAGAATATTCCACAGCAGTCTCTCCAATGGATAATTAAGTCACTGTTGCAAGACCGTGTTAATGTTCAGGAAAAGTCATATCTTAAATTACCTTTGTAATGTTTTTATTTTGACAGTGTATCACACTTCAATCTAAAATTCTCTGAGCTTCATTTTTTCACAATTTCAGTGATTTTGATATCTAAATTTAAAACATTTGATTAACTATATTAGGTCTGAATGTTTCAGTTAAATACAGACATTATTTTTCAAATGGTGATTCCATTTAATAAAAAACAGACATCCGGCAGGCCACTAAAACTCAAACCCTACAAAACCCACTATTTAATAATGATTCCCAACCCTTTCATCAAAGCTGTTATCCTGGTTTCTTTATAACCAGGATACAACAGAACATTTCTAATACTATTGCATAACTAAAAATCTGAATTTACAGTCAAGTGAAATTTGTATTTTCAACTATTGGGAAAACTTCAAAATGGCACAACCTGTTGCCTACGCACATTATTTATAAAATAGTAGCTGGACTGTGCTAAAATGAACCCAGAATTCAACCTCGTGCTCCACGGTGCTATGCTTTACCTGTAGCAGGTGTTGTCTGAGCAGGGGTTGTGTACCCGGACGATTACAAAGACGTGCTGAAAATGGGAACGGATGTTCTTGGGGGTGAAGGGTTGGGCCCCAGGTTCCTGAAACACGATGGTCACGATGTCGTTCCCGATGTGACGTTTCCTCAGCAGCTGCAAGACCAGGAAACCTGTAGCGGGTGCTTGTGTAGGGAGACTTTTTCAAATGGTACTCTGAGCACTTCTTCAGAAACCTTAAACCCACTTCATTTACAGATGGTGCTGCCTTGTCATTCTAAACCCAAACTGAGGTTACATTATACTGAGTAAATTATTACTAAGCAAATTACTGTATATAAATGTCTCTGTTGTGCAGAGACACGGTGTGAAAATAAAAAATCTAACTACTGCAAGCAAGATCTAGCTTATGTAGAAAAGCAATTCTAGTTAAATGCATTTCTCCCTAACTTAAAAGACTTTACATGCAAAGGAAAACCTCACTGCAAGTATTCTAACAAACAAAAGATGGGACTGGGAGGAAATAAAGGAGTGGACTGCAGTTACACATTGTCTACAAACAAGTTGAATGCTTTTTCCCTTTTAACTGAAACTCACTGAAAAAAAAAAACTACATTCTTGATCCTTGCCTGTGAAACATCCCTGAGTATTCAAGTACACTTAGGCCTGATATGTGAAATACTACTAAATAAATGGGGTGTAATGTTACCTGCTGTTTATTGTTGGGCGTATAGGGCAGCATGGTGGACACATGGAACATGATCTCATAGTCTTTATATGTCGTGTAGAGAGAGTGGGTCCCAGTGGAATCCGCTGTAATTAAGCAAGACAGGAGTTTCAATTCCACTTTATCACCACTAATGCTGGTATTTTTACATCTTCTGCACTTCTTTATCTCTCTTTGATTCTCAAAGAGAATAATCTCACCACCCCATTTCCTACCTCAAATTCCAAAACACCAACAGGTCAATGGCACTATACTTATAATCTATAATTACAATCAGAGTCATTGCTAAAACTCATTTTTTGCTATAAACAGAGTAGTGGATCATGCTTGACAACTGTAGCACCAGTAAATACATTATTGCATTAGGAAGAGCTGCACTTTCAACTGTGTGCAATGAAAGGGCATTTGTTCAGTAAAGCCGCTTGTAACAAACAGCAGCAAAGAAAAACAAGTATCCAAAAGACACTTGTTTCTGTGATTCTATAGAAAGTGTTAAATTTCTGACTCCATGATTCAATAAACCATTGAGAGTGTGTCAAACAGAGAATCAATTCTTAGAAGACTGCCTGTCAGGCTTTAGTGATGTATTATGGGAATTTAATTTTCATCCTTTAGTTATTTATGGTTAGCAATTATCTAATTAAGCATCCGTACATGTCAACAGGTTTCATATAAAATCTCTTCCTGACCTCACCTGTTCCCAGTCAGAGCACACAGCAACTCTTAATTCTCTGAGCATCACCCCCCCCCCCCCACCAGGCCCAGGCAGGACGTACTCTTGGTGTCGAGCTGTGCCCGGTACTTGGTGAAGCCCTTCAGTCGAACCCGCTCCCCCAGCAGCTGCAGGAACTCCTCCATGGCTGGTCCTGCTGACTCGTTGTTGTACATTTCCTCCTCGCTGCTCTGGCCCGCCTTGCAGTACATGATGCCCACCTTCAACTGAAAGCTAAGCTAAGGAAGGAGAACGCAAACAGACCAGTTAGGCTGATACAAAGCAAAGACTATCCCACTAATTCTTCTAAAATCAGAGGCATCATTTGAACCCAAGAAAAACAAGGGATGCTTACATTTCAATACAGCATAAAAATTCAGCATGATTTT